>NC_091109.1:18087259-18217259 GCF_024713975.1 Paralichthys olivaceus
AGTTTCCACATTGTTGGTATTTCTTCTCGTGTCCTCAGGTCATCTCAGTTGAACTGTGGCGTCACTGCCCCCCCGCCATGATTTCCTGTTTCATCCATATATGTTTTTAGAAGTCCTGTACAAACACAGACAAGATGAATGCAGAGTGCAAACAGAAGGATGCATCCTCACTTCATTTGAAACAGACGCGTCTCTTGTTTTACATAAAGGCAGCATGAATCTTTAGACTCGTCTTAATTTTGACTTTGAGAAATGAGAAACCACGACAGTTGTCGTCTTCTGCACATTTCTTCCCTGAGCTGCCTTAAAAAAAAAATCCTTTTAAAAGCATGAAAAAAGCCTGCAGGGCACAAACCCTCAGGTGTGAGGAGGAGGAAGAGCTCTGTCAGAATTAGGTCATCGCTCCGCACAGGAAAACGACAACAAACAACAACAAACTGAGTCAGGGTTTTTTCTTTGGTCTTCATGTGAGCCTAATTCTGTCTCTTTCTTTTTCTCCACCTAAAATAACTGTCCCGTGTGTGTGTGTGTGTGTGTGTGTGTGTGTGTGTGTGTGTGTGTGTGTGTGTGTGTGTGTGTGTGTGTGTGTGTGTGTGTGTGTGTGTGTGTGTGTGTGTGTGTGTGTGTTGACAAAAGCTTCTGATGAATAAGTAAATGTGGAAATCTCCTCTCTCTTCCTTCCCTTCTCCTCCTTCCCTCGTCTCCTCCTCTTCTTCCAAAGATCAGAGGAGAGAATTCCCTCTGAAGTGACACACAGCGCTCAGTGGAAGAAAGAGAAATACTTTGAGAAGAAGCAGGACTAATATAAATATGAGTTAGCTGAAGAAGCACAGCACTGTTTGCCAGAATAAATAAGGAACAGTTAGATTATAATCTTCTGACAGACTGTTCCTTGTCAGACACTTTGATAATGAAATCACTGCAGCGTGTTTATTAGTGTTTTAATCTCAATCTTAGTCTTGTTCGTCCCTGAGCTCCATCCATCCATCCAACCAGTTTCCCTGTCGCTCCGTCATGTCCTCGTGACGACCATCGTATTTAACCACATCATGTAAATCGAACGCATCACATTTTTACTGCTTCACTCTTAAGTCTTCAAAGAGCTCAGAAGACGGACAGAGAAGACGAATGTCTTTGCCGTGATGCGGCTTAACTTCCCAAGGTCGGCATTGTCGTTCGCTCACATCGGAGGAGCTGCCAGCTGTAACGAGGCCCAAGTCCATCAAGAGGAAGAGCTGAACATTAAACCAATCATCTTTTTCACTTCAGCTGCTCCTGCCAGAAAATATTTGAGCGTTTCCAATTTGTCTGTTCTGATCTGCTCCCTCATCTGTAGTTCATTATTCAGATTGTGTCATCGAGGCTGCAACACACACAACAGAAACACTGTGTGTGTGTGTCTGAGGTTACTGAGGTCCGGTTTGGCAGATTTCTAGCGCCCACGTTTAGATTCACACCAGCTGCTCGGTGCTGGTGCACAACAAGAGAATAACTCACATTTATCTGCACAGAAATACAATGTGTCCACGAGGGAATGTCTCAGGCTCTGAACCACATTTAAGCCAAAGTTAAACATCCTTCAAACTTCTTTCTTTTATCACAGTAGGACTTCACTTTACTCTTACACAATTTACACAGAAGACAGTTTTAGCTGTTTTCAGACCCACAGTGAAGTCCAGACATACAGAGGCTGTATGTGAGGACACAAATGTCCAAGTCAGTTAAATGTCAATGATTCATAAGATGTCAAACCCTCGGTCAGCTGTCAGCGGCGTCATATCCTCCATGTTGTGTTTGTATCTGTTGGTCGCCTGGATGTGAAATAATCACAGATCTGCTTTCAGCTCTTTAACGTTTCTGAAACGAGCTCATTCATTAGTGACCTCACTGGTTGTTTCACAGACCTCGAGGTTTATTTCTGTCCTGTTGATGAGGATTGTGGGTTTTTCTTGTGTAAACCTGTGTTTGGTCGTTTGTGTGTCTCCATTGCACATATTTGTCGTCTTTGTCATCTCCTGTCTTCTTGTTCTTGACTGTTAATGGACTGAATGAAACCAAAGTGTTTGTGTTACAGGACCTATGCACTGCGGAGGGTGCGTGATGCCTTCAGGGCCAACAGGAAAGTAGACGATCCAAAAACTGTGGCTCGACTGATGGAGGAGGGACAGCGGACAGTGGCTGTGATACAGAGACAGGTCTCTCACACACACACACACACACACACACACACACACACACACACACACACACACACAGTCTGTAGACTCAGGTTAACCAGGTTGACTAGAATGCAGATGAACAGCTGTTTACTAACTGACCACCTGTCGTACACACACACACACACACACACCGTCATTACCGTGGGTGCTCTGGTCTAATGACCTCACTGTCGGTCACTTTGTTCCCATAATGCATCAGCAGCTTCTCGGCCAATCCCACCGGAGGATTGTCAGGGTTAGGGTTAACCCCTTACAGCCTTTCTTCTCAAACACACACTTGATTGTGTGTGTGTGTGTGTGTGTGTGTGTGTGTGTGTGTGTGTGTGTGTGTGTGTGTGTGTGTGTGTGTTATATCAGTGAGGATTTATGAGTCACGTAGGTTTGTTAATGCAACTCACACACTCGTATATTCTTCCATGTTAGCAGAACACTGTCAGTCGACTGTTGAGTTTAGTGGAGTCAAATTTAATGATGGAATTTACATACTGACACTGAAATGAAAATAACAGATGGAAGCGTCGTCATGTTTATGCAGCACTTTTCTAAATAATACACTCGGATCAAAACGAAGGAGAAGATGAAATAAAACCAAACAATAATCAGACAAAGAAACTGAATTAATGTTTCCTGTCATCAAAGGGACGATACTCGTTAAAAAATAAGATTGTGAACAAACAGAAATGTGTTGAAGTCGTAAATGACCAGCGAGCTGTGAGGTGTCTTGTGATACCACGACATGCCTCAAGAGGCAACACTGAGTCGGAGTCCGGTCTGGTTTAAGTTTGATCTGTGAAGAAGAAACAGTTTAGTTTATAAGCCTGTGTTGCATCCGATGATTCTTCTGCTGCCTCCCTCTCCTTCCTCCTCATCCTCGCTCTCCTCTTCCTCACGTTGTTCAGCCCTCGTCTGTCTGATCAGCCTCTGGGTCATTTCCTCCCATGGTGCACTTGTTTGAACTCTGTGTTTGCACCTGGGTGCAGAACAGAAAAGACTGCAGTGGTTTGTTCGAGCTGTGAACGTGGTCCGACCTCGGTCTGACCCGTGGGGGAGCGGCGAGGTCGGCGCAGTTTAAGAAGGAAACAGTCGACACGACATGAGTGTGGTTCAGATGAGCTGCGGAGGCTGCGCTCTGTTCACGACTCCGCATCTCACCCACACTCACGGATTCATGCATCAGAGAATCAACATGGACCTTGTTACATAGCAGCTGCAGTAGTACAGGAAGCACACACACACACACACACACACACACACACACACACACACACACACACACACACACACACACACACACACACAGCCCCATGATATAGTGTGACCACCACAATACTGCAACCAAAGAACCTTTACCACTCAAAGCTGAGAAGAGTCTACAGCTGTGTCCCAGTTCTGCTCAGGCCAAACCGATGAGAGGCTGTCCGGTCTGCGGAGGATTTCCGTGATTTGCGTCTCTAGCTTGTTTCGCCCTCACCGCTGTCGCCTAGCAACAGAGCTGTGGTTGGACAGGGCGTGAAAGTTTAAGTCCTTGTCCACACTGCTGCAGATATTCTTTTAAGAAAACCTTTGTCGGTTGGCCTGAGAGGGATCCACCCGTCGGAGCCTTCGTTGCTCGGGGGTGAAAGGACACATTTTTCATTCACATCTGAAGGGGCCTTAGTAATGAGACAGTCTAGTCGCACCATCAGTCTTCAAATGCGGCCCCTGAAAGATGCAACCTCTGAATTGAGACACGGCCCAGATCTACGTCTTGGTCTCGAGCTGCTTCTCTCTGTAATCTCTTCTTCGCGTTCATACAGTGTGTGGGTGTATGAATTTATCTGCTGCCCGCTGAGTGTGCTCGTGTCTCTGCATCACTGACTGTGTGAGCTAAAAAGTTCAGTTTATTCTTAATTGTGTCTCTATGCCTGCATGTAAACTGTGAGTGAGTGTGTGTGTGTGTGTGTGTCTTTGTAAGTTAGTTAGGGAGTAAACATGATGGATTGCAGCTGCAGAGCTGCCTCCATTGGTGCAGGAGAAAGTTTGTGTGTGTGTGTAATGAGGGGGGGAAAGTAAAGGCTTGTATAAATGTGAATGAGAGAAGGAACAGAGGAGGATGAGACAGAGTCGTAGTAAAAGGTGGACGCAGACTTAGTGGACAAACAAACACTGAAAGAAAGAGAAATACTTTATTCGTAGGACTTGTTAATGTTATTGTGTGTGTGTGTGTGTGTGTGTGTGTGTGTGTGTGTGTGTGTGTGTGTGTGTGTGTGTGTGTGTGTGTGTGTGTGTGTGTGTGTGTGTCTCTCTCACCCATTACTGCTGCTTAATGTCACACAGCCTCCGGCCATCATGGCTCAATTGAGATTAAATGCCACATCGGGCTCTGAGTTAAGCCTGTCATGTCGGGGGGGGGGGGGCAGTGACATGTTGAGGGGAAACAACTCGAGGCTCTGTGGGATTCACCTGTCGAAACAGTTTTGTCGTCGGCCGTGGTGTGATCCGTGTCCCAGCAGCCACCAGGGGGAGATCAACACCCCTTTTTGGAGCCGTGATGTCGTCCATCTTTATTTACGCCTGGGTATAAATAACATCTGCTGTTTGGTTAAGACTGTAACTTTAACTCTTAATCATTCTGCAGCTCCTTCCAGCAGAAACACATATAAATGTTCCCACTTCATTCTGCCGACAGGTTTGATGTTGCACTTATGAAGATTTGTTTTTGTTTCTATCATTTATTGGCAGATTTATGGATTTTCATAAACAATGGACGTTGGACATAATGATGTAACTCATACTTGAAATATGTTGGTATCGGGTTTGTTGTGACGCCATAAATCTACACCAGCTAATTCTAATTCCTCTGAGTCCGGCTTCAGAGAAACAAACCCACTGTGGTGACAGTGTGAAAATATAATCTACAGTTCTCAGGTGACTGTTGAGTTATTACGTTTTCTGAACATATCTTTGTAAATGATGACAGGTCGCTGTTTTCTGCTCAGCTGTTACTGAGACTTCACAATGTGACAGTAAAGAGTCTCTCCACCGCATTAAATAACTGCAGCTACGACCAAACAACCACCCGATGAAGCGCTCGCCGACACGGGAGACAAACCTGTTCTCTTCTCTGACTCGGTTTCAGCTCGGCTTCTGCTCAGTTTGGGGAAACCAGAGATTTTAGGAACGCCTGAAGCAGACAGGAGCTGAACGGAGAAATACGATGATGCCATCACCTCCTGCTCTTTTCCTGGCTGCTGTCATTCCTTTTGTTTCTCCTCCCCTTTTCTTCTCCTGCTCCTCCTCCATCTTTCAAACTGCAGAAAATCCCCCAGCCCTCCTCCCTCCATCCAGCCCTCCTCCCTCCATCCAGCCCTCCTCCCTCAGAAATCCCACGCCCTCACTGCAGCTTCTACACCTGACTGCCTCAGGAGTGCTGGTAGCTTTACGGAGCTTTAGACCGTCACACACACGGCCACACACATCTACTGTATCTGACATCATACTGTAAAACAGGCTATGAAAGAGGGGAGTGAGCTGTTCAGGTGGATTAAAGCGTGACAGCTTTTTTACTTCCTGTCCTCCTCCTCCTCCTCTGACTCATAAAATATTATACTGAGGCAGGAGAGGAGGCAGCAGCAGGAGCACAGGTCCAGGTGAACGTCAGCTGAAACAAAGACAGTGCTGGGTTGGTATCATCGGTACTCTCATTGACTTGTAGACCTGCAAACAGCAGCACAGGCATCAAGTGAAACAGGTGTTTAAAGCCTGACAGAGAACAGAACTTTTAAACGATGTAATCTGAAGAACGTTATATTTGAGGTCTGTTGGTTTTGGGGCGTTGCTTTGCTCAGAAACGAGTTAATTTCTGAACAAGTGTTGAAAGGAATCATAAAAGTGAAATCCAAAATATCTCTTCTGCAGCAGGAGAACAGAGTCTAAGAGAAGTGTACTCTGGAACATCTGATCTTTTTCTCCCCTCTCATCTCTCCTGGTCTCTCTTGGCCTTCCCATCATCACCAACCCCACACACATCGGAGCACTGAAGTCTGGAGTATTGATTTCTGACGACTGAAGCCCTCAAAAATTCAACCCACCATCCCCTGCTCCCCTCAGAAGCTGCACAGCTGCTCAGTCTTTGAAAATAGCTGGCGTTAGACAACACCATTATTACAGCAGCATGTCGTGCGGAGCCCTTTGCTCCAGTAGGTTTATGAGGATCCAGATCGCCTGTGGTTCGTAGGTATCGACCTGACAAACTGCAAGAAGTTTTTTTTTTTTAGTTTGTTATAATCTCGCTGTGTTACAACCGTGAATCATTTACAGCTTCGATTCAGAAGACCCACTTGTCCACGTCTTCGGCCTGGACAGTGAAGCGAGAGAGGGGCAGGCAGGTCTGTGTGGCGTGAGGAGGGAACCGAGCCGCAGGGAGGAGCTGTCAGTTTACCAGGCGTTCTGCGTTCCAACAGAGAGACTGGGGGGTCGACCCAGAACTCACTGGAGGGACGACGCCTCCCATCCAGCCTGGAAATACCACCTTTATTTTGTCAAATCATCAAGAAACATTACTAAAGACAATTTGCTCTCAGTCTAATTAAGAAACCTGATGTAAAACTCAAACTAGAAAGTAATAGAGACGTTTTCGGGTTGTAATTCAGCAACATATCCCATTAGTGCTGACTGTTGGCAGGCCCTTCAGTCCTTCTGGGTGCTGCGTACGACTGCTCACAACATGAATCACTCTGTCGAGAGGCTGAATAGATTTCACATAAACACTGATTGCTCTTTGAGAGGAAAAGAAATGTACAGTTTCAAAAACATCTCTGTGGACTGTGTCAGTCTGTTGCTTCAGGATTTCAGAGAATGTTTGCACTTTGACAGTAATTCAGAATAATTGTTTATTATGTGTCCTGCTGATGTAACGTGGGAGTGGTGGAAATCGTGTTTTCACCAGACTGCTTCGCTGATACAAGTAGTTAGTGTTTGGTTTTATGTTGAATACCTAAACTCTGCAGCGTCCATGGATCACCAGCTTCAATACTCAGTGAACTTCATTTGTCGGTTTTTCTTCTATTCTTAGAAATCTAGGTCTGATGCAATAATGATCCTCAGGCCTCCTCTGCACGCACACAGACACACAGACAGACACACACACAGCCTCTGCATGATGAAATTCATTGACTGGAGAAGGCAATGTGACGCAAGGACAAAAGTTAGAAACTGGCAAAGAGGAGGAGGAGGAGGAGGAGGAGGAGGACACCCAGTGAGAGGGGAGGAGGAGGTGAAAGGAAAAAGATCCTAATGAGTGTTTTCTGATCTGAAGAGGTTTCACAGACGCTCTTCATCTCAGAGTCTGTAGCTGCGAAGTTTAGGTCAACTTGTCAAAATACAAGAGGGAGGACAGAAGAGACGATCTGCTCTCAGGAGTTCACCTGAATCGCTGCTGTAGTTTTACTCCCACGCTCTTTGGCTACGTCCAAACAATGATGTTTTTCTTTACTCCATCTTATCAGCGCTGCACGTCTCTCCTCATAAAGTTCTGCCGCTGTGGAAATGAGCATCTCACCTGAATTACCGGCTAACCTGCCCTCCCCTGGATCTCAAGTGGCACCGCTCCGTTTCATCTGTATCCTTAAGCTCTCAGGAGACATGGACAAATATGGACTAGATGAATTGCAGACGAAAGCCTCTATAGTTAATGAACGTTCGTAACATTGAGCAGTAAATGAACCTTAGGAAGTGACAGCGACGCAGCTATGATGATTTGACATGCTATACGTATATACATGTACTGCAGCCAGCCACCAGGGGTCGATAGAGGCGATTTGGCTTTTGTATTTGACTCACGTTCGGGGAAAATCACGGAAGCCGTCTCTGGCCACAGGAGAGAAGACGTCTCCAGTGTCAGACACTTTGTTTGTGCATCCATCAGCCCAAACCTCCGCCCGGGTTCAGACCTGCTCTGCCCGAGGAGACGACAGTTGGTCGTTCTGTAAAAAAACAATAAGTCCTGCTGCTTCTGCCGACAGTTATTATTCAGTGTCGTTATTATTGACTGTTGGAACAAACGAGCAGTGGATGGATCCAGAATAAGTGTGAAGCCTCAGCAGTGGAGCTGGTACTCAGCCACATGTGGATCGGTGTCTTCCATTAGTCTGAAGTGGACTGTTGTTTCATAACTGACTGAAGGACTCGCTCCTCTCCGCTCTTTATGAGTCACTCGCTCAGTTTCTTTCACTCGTTCTCCTCCAGCAGATTGCCAACCAGTCAATCGATTCCCTTCGCTCAAAATCACTGCTTCTCATTTTCCTCAGCTCGGCCGTATTGATGTGTGTGTGAGAGGACGAGTGTTTCCTCGTCTCTGTCCGTCCTCTGCGATACTGAGACCTCAAACCTGTTGGGGAGGTCCAGGTGTTTGCTGGTCCCTGAGCAGCAGGAGGTGGTTTGAGCTGCTGTGTTTAGGATTTAACTTGATAACAGTGATGGTTTTGTCTTAATGAGTGGACAGAGATCTGAGGGCTTCTGTTCTAGAGGAACCCTCCGAACGTTCTTATTCACTGTGGCTCAATTTTCAATGTGAATTATTCGTTAAATCGTTAAAAGAAACATTGGACAGAAATTCAAATGAAGAACCTGAATATGAGCAGAACATGTCTCCACAAATGAATCCTGGTGTTTTACAAACTGGGAACCGAAACAGAAACTGGTGTCAGGCCTGATCTCTTTCCTGTGTGAGGCATCGCTCACGTGGACACACGTGATGTTTCCTGTCGTCTGTCAACTCCTGATGTAAGAGAGGAAAAGAAAAATCAGGAATAAATCGTGTCTGTGGGGCGAGAATGAGAAATTGCAGAAAGAGCAAACGTAACAATGGAAGCGTAACAGCTCTTGCAATTTATAACCAGCTGTCCTCCGTGATTCCTTCTTCTCCTCTTCCTCCTCCTTTTCATCTTCTCTGCCTCCTCTCTCCGTCTCTTGGTGCGACGGACTGAAACGGGAGATCACAGCAGAGTCTGGCTGCCAGGGAGGGAACTCCCCACTCACACACACACACACACAGGCACACACACACACACACACACTCTGCAGGATTTCTCTGATATGTGAGCACAGTCTTCCTTCGCTCCCTAATTAGCCTTCGCTCAGAGTGAAAAGATTTAACGTTTAGAAACGGAAGCTGCTCGTCTGTTCTACTGTTCTCAGTTTATTTCCATGTGGGCGTGACTCCACCACCGCTCAGTCACGTTTTAATTACTCTTAAACTGCACCATGAGGGGGCGGGGCCTGGTCTTAAGTGCCGGCACGTGATTGGCTGCGAGCCTGTGAAGCAGGTGGGGACTATTTTTCTTTTAGAGCCGTTGTAGCCAATTAACAAGACAAGAGACGGTCAAACAAGCTCGTTAAGGCTGGTGGGTGGGGCCTAAGTGAAGGGGATTTCCAAGGTCACACACACACACACACACACACACACACACACACACACACACAGTAACAGTAAGAGGGATGTGTAAATGAAGACGTCCCATTGGTCCCTTTCTAAGATGTCTGGCGCTCATACACACACACACACACACAACAGGGAGAGCAGAGGGAGGCTCCTATTGCAGTACTGTACAAAATGTGTGTGTGTGTGTATGTGTGTGTGTGTGTGTGTGTGTGTGTCAGGATCTCTTCTCAGTGGAAGCAGTAAACACTCAGGACATGTAGATGGAGGGCGGTGGTGTCTCTGCAGCAGATTGTCACTGACTGACTGTGTCTCCACTCGTGTTTTTATATCTCAGGGTCATTGGAAATTAAAATGCTGTCATGAAAACCGTCCAGATACGATACATAGCAGAGTGTGGACATGAAACGTTAACGATGTGCGAACACGTTCTTTAGCAGTCGCCGTATAAAGTCCCGCTGCTTCGAATGTCTTAAGACCCTTTCACATAGAAAGCAGCTTAAAGTGAAGGTCCAGAAAAATTGTGTGTATGAGTTTACTGTCAAAGTTATACATGATTCATTGATTGGATTTTTAGCTGTAACATAAATGTGTTGAGGTAAAAGAGTAAAGTATGCATCAGTACTACATGTACTGATACTTCATGCTGGTGTTATCTCACTCTGATCAAGTCTTTGTAAAAAACTATATTTCTTTGAATTAATAAATAGATTCTACTTTATTCCACTTTGATAAAAGACGTTTGTATAATTTTTGTTTTCCTGCTGGAATCAGAGATTAGTGTTTTTTTAGCGTTCCTATTCTCACTTTGTCTGTGATGTGTCACCAGGGACTTTTTTTTTTTTGGCTGTCTGGTGCGACCCAGATTTTGAATTTAAATTGACTCTGAACTGAGAGATGTGTGAACAGAGGAGGTGAAAGAGAGACAAAGAGAAGGATAGATCAATATTCTCTACTGTTCTCATATTAATAGACTTGTACGGTGCTTTGGCAGCAACGACTTTTGACAGCGATGCCAATAAAGATTCTTAAATCTCAGCCAGACTGAAACAATAAGGAGAGAGGGAGAGGAAATAAGAGCAGAGAAGTGAAGTATCAGCAGCCGACGAAAACATTTAAAATAGGGATTTGATCGGTTAGAGGTAAAAAAACTTTGGTGAATGTAGGAAATAAAATCACATCTCAACTTAATTGTTTAGTGTCACCTGATGGAAAGTTTTTCTCCTTTGACGTCAGGACGTTTTCCAGAGGTCGTGTCTGAAAAGGCTGAATTTAGGAATCCACTGAGTTCTTTTTTCTTAATCCTGCTGACAAACAAACAAACCAAAGGACCAGAGTGAATCACTGACAACATTCATGTTGTTCTCGTCTTGTCTGTATGAGAAGAAATGAAAAGCAGAAGTGATGACTGCAGTGAGAGAGACACAGCGTTGAAAACGTCCCGTAGTGCTCCTGAACACAACACGCATGAATAATTAATGAGGAGTCAAAGCCAGAGGAGACGCTGGCACTTTAGAAAACACACACAGGACGTTTCACAGGGACGTTCAAATACTCCAGCAACACACACACACACACACACACACACACACACACACACACACAGGAAGAAGCTGGAGGACGAGGTAGAAAAGATTGAAAGAGAGTTTGACAGCGGAGGCCGCCGCCGAGGCTCCTTCATGCACAAACACTCAGCAGGAAAGCAGAGGACAAATTAAGGGAGGCAGGGAGGGACAAACGAGGGAGATACGGGAGGTTAAGGGGAAGAATGAGAACGGAGAGAAGTAATTGCTGGATTAGCATGAATCAAAGCAGCGGGACGCTTAAGATGCAGAGACACCGACCTTCATAACGCTACCCCCACCCTGCTGAAGTGTCCTTGAGCAAGATGCAGAATCCCTGTGGTGATCAGGGACATGGCAGCAGATCAGCTGTTTGTGTGTCAGAATTTGAAGAAGCCATGACGGCAACGTAAAGACATGAGAGAGAGAAAACCCTTCGGTGTTCGTCTTTTGGAGGAAGTCTAAAGTCTGTTGAGACAAATTCAGGAGTTGGATTGATTTAGTTTAAAACATCATTTTGAAATGAGAACTGATTCTTAATGACGGTGTAATGTCGGCCCAGCGTCGGGTTCCTGTTGTCTGAGCGTGTCATGGCCTAAACTGTAACACCCAGTCAGTGAGTGCAGCTCGGTCTGACTTCTCTGGAGAAATAAAAGGTTTTAAAAGAAAAGAGCTGAACTCAGTAAACCGTCTGTTTCTTGTTTGGAGCTTCAGGCAACAGAGTTTGTGATAAAACACCTAAAAGGTCCCAGCGAGAGACGAGACGGAGAGACAGATGAAAGTGATGTATAGTTTATATTTCTAGAGAAGTTTCACCTCCATTCAAGACACAACAGTTAATTCTGTTGCTCTCTCTTCTCGCTCGCTCGCTGTTCTTCCTGTCGTCCTCTGCAGTGATGACACTTAGCTTTGCCTCTACGCCGCCGCCGCTAAACTTTGCATCAACTTTTCACACACAAATGAACTCGAGTGGTTTTTTTTTTCTTCTGACTTTTCATCTTCACTTGTATTTGTGGTCGATGCTGACGGAGACGTTCACCGTGTGTTTGTGTGTAAATATCAGGTTAACTGCTTTTATTTCTTCATCTCGTCTGACATTTGTCTGAGTGAACAAACTGTCTCAGTCTCAGGACGTAAACGCTTCTTACCTGTTGACTTTTTATAATGTCAGTGGTGACAGTTCACACACCTTCATTTCATAGGTTTCCACCTCAGCGCTCGTCCTGTCCTCCGTTAAATCTCTCACATGTGTCGCACTTTGCCAAAAGTCTTGAAGGATCATGATTTAGAGGAACGACCCGGAGGACGAGTGTAGAAACTAAAAACTGAACAACCTGACGCTGATTAAAACATCAAATCGAGCTGTTCAGGGAGATTGTGGCTGAACGACTCCGGAGTCGAACGTCGTTTACGTGAATGAAACGTTTGGAGGGTTCTTCATCTTGTTTTTTCCGTCTCGCTGCTGCCTGACATTCAGGACTAAACACTCAGCGGTGGATTCAGTCGTCAGACGGTTGAATGTGTTTCCTCCGCCGACTGCTCGCCTCTCATCTCCTGACAAATGGAAAGTCTGTAATGGTGCGGAGCTCCTTATGCCCTGTGTATTATCTACCTGAGCACCTCTCATCCTCCTGCTTCCCTGGCTCTCCATCCCCGGCCTCCTCCTCTCGCTCACGCACTCAAAGGCCTCGATGAATTCCAGCTTGACAACAGCCTGACGTCCGACCCCGTGTCTTTTAATCCCTCTTCCCCTCTTTTCTGGCGCTCACAGGAGAAAACCTCATTTTCTTTGTCTGTGCCGCTCTGCTGGCCTCCTCCAGGTCTCCCTGCGTCGCTTCATCTCTTTCCTCCCACTTTCAACGGCTCTTTAGCTTCGATTTCTACTGTCTCCTGCTGTTCGGCGCAGCGTCTCTTTTTTAACTGCACGCTGCTGTGGACGGTTTTCACCAGAATTAGCAGCTACTTTCACTGGTTTGTCATCCGCCCACAGTGGAAGAAGTCGGTACAACATCCAAAATACTTGTGTTGGTGCAGACACCGGCCCACTTAGTGTTAAAATAGAGACCTTGAGAAATAGACCTCAGATACTTCAGCTAGCAGCCGGCGAGATACATGAACTCCTACATACGAGTTTTAATCATTAACACATTCATTTAATACAAATTAAACAAACAGTTGAATCTCATATTTTTATGAAATATCAGTTTTCTGTTCAATCTTGTTCTGAAAAGTGACGTCGTCAGGTCAATGAACTGTCGTAGTGTCAAGTATTTCCACATGTATCCGAGTACATGTACTTTACTCTCCAGCATTGATGAAGTGTACGAGGTAGACTATATGAGAGAGAGAGAGAGAACGAGGTAGACTATATGAGAGAGAGAGAGAGAACGAGGTAGACTATATGAGAGAGAGAGAGAACGAGGTAGACTATATGAGAGAGAGAGAGAGAACGAGGTAGACTATATGAGAGAGAGAGAGAGAACGAGGTAGACTATATGAGAGAGAGAGAGAACGAGGTAGACTATATGAGAGAGAGAGAGAGAACGAGGTAGACTATATGAGAGAGAGAGAGAGAACGAGGTAGACTATATGAGAGAGAGAGAGAGAACGAGGTAGACTATATGAGAGAGAGAGAGAGAACGAGGTAGACTATATGAGAGAGAGAGAGAACGAGGTAGACTATATGAGAGAGAGAGAGAGAACGAGGTAGACTATATGAGAGAGAGAGAGAACGAGGTAGACTATATGAGAGAGAGAGAGAGAACGAGGTAGACTATATGAGAGAGAGAGAGAGAACGAGGTAGACTATATGAGAGAGAGAGAGAGAACGAGGTAGGCTATATGAGAGAGAGAGAGAACGAGGTAGACTATATGAGAGAGAGAGAGAGAACGAGGTAGACTATATGAGAGAGAGAGAGAACGAGGTAGACTATATGAGAGAGAGAGAGAGAACGAGGTAGACTATATGAGAGAGAGAGAGAGAACGAGGTAGACTATATGAGAGAGAGAGAGAGAACGAGGTAGACTATATGAGAGAGAGAGAGAACGAGGTAGACTATATGAGAGAGAGAGAGAACGAGGTAGGCTATATGAGAGAGAGAGAACGAGGTAGGCTATATGAGAGAGAGAGAGAGAGAACGAGGTAGGCTATATGAGAGAGAGAGAATGAGGTAGACTGACTGCACGAGAGAGAGCGAGAGAGAGGGAGGTTAAGTGGGCTGGACAAAAAAAGAGAGAGCGATGGACTGTATGAAGAGCGGTAGAGTGAGGTAGACTATATATGAGAGAGAGAGAGGCCATCCCTTTGTTATCAGCCACAGCCGCAGCAATTTACATGAGGGCCGAGCCTCCTCACAGCTGATTGGTCCAGAGCCACCCGCCTCCCTCCAACGCCACAGTCCAACCAATCAGGACATCACACACACACACACACACACACACACAGAGGTGAGAGAGGGTCTTCTCTGATGGAGGAATGAGAGAGAGAGAGAGAGAGAGAGAGAGAGAGAGAGAGAGAGAATCAGTTGTTTGTGAGCAGATTGTGCCTCCTGGTGGTGAAGCAGTGATATGACCTAATTTAAAAACACACTAGCACCAGTTTACTGCAGGAGCCTGAGTCAGCTGAATAACACACACACACAAACAACACACACACACACACACACAAACAACACACACACATCCTGACGTCCTGCAGATACACAAACTGTTCTTAACACGTGTTGAACACAAAGTGTGTGTGTGTGTGTGTGTGTGTGTGTGTGTGTGTGTGTGTGTGTGTGTGTGTGTGTGTGTGTGTGTGTGTGTTCTGGACTGTGGCCTGAACACACAGTGCAGCTGCGTCTCACTTGCCTGTAATTGGTTCTTTCATTTGACGACAGAGCAAATATTGACTCAACACAGTGACGAGAGTCTCTGGACATGTAACTCACACCACAGTCCTCTAGCGCCACCCTCAGGACATCTCTGTGTCTCTGTAGGTCTCTGTGGGGAAGATGTACGAGACCCAGAAGATGGTGTTGGAGTGAACGGACGGAGAAGAGGAGGAGGACTGTGACATCAGACGACAGGACGTGACATCAGAGACGGGAGCCAATCACTGCTCGGACGTCACCAACCTGCTTCCTCCATCTTTAATTTGACACATCCGTGACTGGCGGAGGTGTGAAATGCATTGTGGGAGATGTAGGACTGAAGTACACGGAGTTTAAATTTCAGGGCTGCACTGATCACAGTATTTTTACAGTAGTGACGGAGTTTTTATCTGTGACCTCATTGTTTCTGTCAAACAATCGTTAATGTTTCCTCAACGTTGATTCACTAAATCCAGTTTGACCATTAAAACTACGGAGCCGTGTTTTCTGAATCCGCTCATTAACACAAACTGACACAAACATGTGGTCGAACACTGATATTAATCCAGAGTCAAAGCAGAAATCTGAATCTGAAACTACGTGAAAACACGAGGATTGAACCAGATGATTGATCAGTGCAGCCGTGATGTTGTTTTCTTTGATTTCTCGATTGTTATTTTTGTACTTTTACGCACAATTAGTCGATCCAACTAGAGATTATCTTCTTGTTGTATAGAAGCTAAGAGCTGAGGAGGTTTGACGACTCAACCAAACTTACACATAAATAAGCGTGTAGATGTATTTAAATGTTATAATTCATCTGTTTGTTTTCCTGTGTTCAGAAGTTTAGCGTCTCGCTCGTACTTTGTGTTGTGACCCTCAACCCTGAATAAATCTGAGCATCACAGACTTCCTGTCCTGAGCTCTCGTCTGTATATGATTCCGGGTTAAAGCCGAGATGCTGCTGACGCTGATCTAAACCAATACGATGGACGTGGGTCACAGGAAACCTGCAGCTCTGGGTGAAGGTTTGAGGTCAAATCATTTCTCTTGAAGTCGTTATTATTATATATATTATAATTATAGTTATTATACATGTGTGAACGTGACTGTAAATCACTTTGTCTTTACTTCACCACACACCTGTACCTGCTCACTTCCTGCCCCTGCGTTTATGACCAGGGAACCCCCTTACGCTCGGTTCCCATTTCTGAGACGAGCGTCTCACGATAGAGTCGCACTGAATTTTGAGCTTCGTTCTTCTCGTCCGCGTCCAATCGTCCACCTTCCAAGTTCCAATCTGTCGAGTCCTATATTATAATCCTCAGAGGACCGAGGTGAAAACAAAACCTGAGACACTCGACGACTCCACACAACCGACCAATCAGACAAACCTGTCAGACGTTATGATTAATGGAAGTGTGTGTCTGTCTGTCTGTGTGTGTGTTTGTGTGTGTGTCTGTGTGTGTGTGTGTGTGTGTGTGTGAAGCAGGTGACTGACCCACAAGGTTCCAGCCACTGCTATAAATAGACTCGTTTGTTTGACCAAGACGACACTGTGGCCCCCTTACACACACACACACACACACACACACACACACACACACACACACACACACTGGACGATCACGTTGCTCAATCAGTGTTTCATCAGACGGACACACACTCAGGATGTTTCTCTGAGTGTCTGCAGAGTCAAACGTGTTTGGTTCAAGTCCGACCCACGAAGCTTTGATCCGAACTCAGGAGATTAAACTGAAACAGACGTTTTCTCTTTTCGTGAAACTGGTTAAACACAAAGTTGTGTGTGTGTGTCTGTCGGTGTGTGTGTACATTTTTTTTATTTCCAGACTCGTGAGGTCACTGTGACCTTTGACCTCTTATCAGTTTCTCTTTTAGTCCAAGTGAACGTTTGAACTAATTCGTTCACGGTGATTCTGACAAATCGAGTTCATAAGAATGAGACTTTTTTTTTCTGCGAGCTTCTTAAACTATTAGCCTCCGCGGCGTCCATGTTGCTGTAGCCTAGCAGCGACGCAGCCACAGCTAAACATCTTGAACGCAGAGTTCACCATGAACTTCCCGTGTCACAGCGCCGTTAGCTGAGTTGTGACATTCTGCAGCGACTCCTGATCAAACACACGCTTCATGTGGCGTTCATGTGTCTGTCAGAGAATGTGAGGTCACGATTGTCGGATTATTACAGGAGAAAGTCCAGCGCTCTGAGATTTATGTGAAATATTGACCCTGGTCCGTGTTGACAGACCAAACAGACGAGCTCGGGTTTGTCAACACGACTGTTTTCAGAGGCGTCGGACTTCTGCACTTTGGCCTCGATGTAAAGACGACAGACAGACACGGGAGGACGGACAGTCCGCCGCTCTCACGTACAGAATAAACAAATAAACACGTTCTCTCTGCACAGAGAGAAAATATTGAATGTGTTTAATGTGAGTCTGGAACAGAATCAGTGTGTTGGTGACGTCAGGGTTTTATGTTCTTAACACGACCACGTCAGTTTTACTGGAGACGAAGGAGTTGGGGTTAAAGTCACAGGACGTAACTTTCTGCCACTCGGGGTCAGTTTGATGACGCAGTGAAGCAGCATGGAATCATGGGAGTTGTTGCTGTCAGTTCTCCTGGTTTGGATTCTTCAGAAACAGACTTGATGTCATAAGATGATAAAATAACAATAAAGCGTCATCAGATTTGAGTTTAGTTGTCTCGGAGAAGCTTTATGTCGTCAGCGGGCGTAAAAAACTGAAAAACTGAAAAACAACTAATAGAATTTGAGACGTTGAACTTTTATTTCAGTTTCACAAAAACAAGCAGCG
This sequence comes from Paralichthys olivaceus, assembly GCF_024713975.1. Classification (NCBI taxonomy): domain Eukaryota; kingdom Metazoa; phylum Chordata; class Actinopteri; order Pleuronectiformes; family Paralichthyidae; genus Paralichthys; species Paralichthys olivaceus. Next base: position 18,105,146 of record NC_091109.1, read on the forward strand.
ACAGTTTGTTCTCACCTTCGTCTCCTCAATGTTTATATCACATCACTGAATCGTTTCCTAATGAGTGACTCACACATAAATACTTTATGATTACATTAGTATTCAATGACTTTATTAATCAAATGATTTAATCTGATTAAGATGCATCGAGTGTCAGTCTTGAAAACAGTTGAGTCTTAATCAAGGTTTTTATCATCTCACACGTTTCAATCACATCAGAAACATGAAGAATACAGTCGACCTCTGACCTGAGAATCATGACATCACACCTGCGCCACTGATGAAGACTCACTGCAGTTGAAAGCTCCAGAGAAAGACAGTTGGTTTTTACTCATTATTAACAATCACCTGTCAAATGAGTGGAGTCGAATTCTTCTGCAGGTTCAGAGCAAACACACAATCACCTCAGATTCTTCTTAAACTGGGTTAAACTGATGACGAGGATGATGAAGATGAGCTCCACATTTTCTCCGACTGGACCAAACTTCACGTTAATTATCTTTTATCATAAAACTTTTAAAAACGAATCCACGAAGCAGCGATCACTGTGTCGTTGAGTGAATCAGTGTCCACCGACGCTCAGAACATCCACCAGGTCGTTGACACTCACTTCTCCTGGATGTGGTCGTGCACAATTCAAACGCAGCGAAGACTCAGTTTGTTGTTTGTGTCCTGATGGTCCGAGTTGTGTTGTTGCTCTTCAGAGCTTTGGTTCGGAGGTTTGAGGAGAAAGTTGAAGTTTAGAAAAGACACCGATGACAACAGACTCACAAAACAACACAACACACAACATGTGATGTGGAAACAGCAGCTGCACATCAACGAGTTTCTTGCAGCACTTTGGGTGGATGGAGAGGTCTTTACGCACGGATGGAGAGGTCTTTACGCACGGATGGAGAGGTCTTTACGCACGGCGCACACACCGCTCAGGTAGCGTGAAAAGCGGCGCTGACAAAGGGCGTGGTCCCGGGCAGGCAGCGGTACCGGAGGCTGTAGTTCTGCCCCTCGTTGTTGTCCCAGAACTCCCCGTCCTCGCTCCTCAGGTACAGGGCGAAGTGCACGGCAGAGCTGGGGTCCATGAAAGGCGGCGTGTACACGGTGAAGGAGAAGCGCTCTCCCACAATGCCCGGCTCATCAGCGGCCACGGCCAGAGCCTGCGCGTCCACGCAGGACAGCCAGTCGTTGAAGGTGTACCGGACCCCGACCTCTCTGCCGGAGCAGCCGTTTAAGACCCGGATCTGGCCGCGCACGTCGAACTGAGTGATGGTGATCTTCTCCAGACAGACGCGGAGCCGCTGGACTCTGCGCTCCGGGTCCCGCGGCTCCGGGAAGCAGGCGACCAGTCGGTCCGAGCTCAGGCTCGACCTGAAGCTTTGGCACAGGTCGCTCAGCAGCTCCTGCTGCTGCTGCGGCGGAGGGAAGCTCCGGTACCGGGACAGGACTTTACTGGGGATCTGCGGCTCCTCCAGCGAGCTGAAGTGCTTCACGCTGGCCAGGTTCAGACCCATGGAGTCGGCGAACTTCACCCGCTTCCTCCCGTTGCCCCCGGAGACCTCCTCCAGGAGCGCGGCCGGGTACGCGGGCAGGGACTTGGCTCTCCTCCGGTCTCTCATGAACCTCTCCAGCTGAGAAGCGTCCAGCTCGTCGTCCAGATCTTCCTCCTCCTCCTGCTGCTCCTCCGGGCCATTCTCAATGGTCTCCCCCGGGGAGGGAGACTCTCCCCCGGTGAGGAGCGGTGAGCGGGACATGAGTGCCCGGCAGCCCGCGGCCTGTCTGTGGCTGCAGACCCCAGACCGGTCAGGAGGAGTCACCGGGAGTCTTCTATAGGGCCCCCCCCCACCCCCCCACCCCCACGGGACAGCGTGGGGCTGACGCGCACGGTCACCACACACAATCACGCGCGCAGTCACGGAGGAAACGTTCAGCTGTTTGTGCGAAACTGAACGGACACACTTTATTATGATCCCAACAATCACAATGACAATCACAGACAACAACAATAATCATAATGTTATTAATAATGATCATTATAACAATCATAGACAACAACAATAATCATAATGTTATTAATAATGATCATTATAACAATCATAGACAACAACAATAATCATAATGTTATTAATAATGATCATTATAACAATTATAGAAACAACAACAATAATCATAATGTTATTAATAATGATCATTATAACAATCATAGACAACAACAATAATCATAATGTTATTAATAATGATCATTATAACAATCATAGACAACAACAATAATTATAATGTTATTAATAATGATCATTATAACAATCATAGAGACAACAATAATAATCAAAATATTTATAATAATAATAATAATCATAAAGTAATAACAGTACCAGCAATGATAACAACAACAACAATAATAAACTTCTGTTGTTATCATCAGAGTAATCATTTAGATTTGTTTGTATATTATTATCTATAATGTATTTATGGTAAATATTTCCACTCAGATTTATTCTTCATGTGTGTAAAGTCAAATGTTTATGTCACGTGTGTTGTGATAAAAATAAACATTTAAATAAAACAACAATATTAAGATTCGACCTGTCAGTCATCGTGTTGTGTAACAGCAGGGTCCACGTGGGTCCAACAAAGTGCGTCACGCAGCGACAAGTAAACAACACGTGACGTCATTGCCGCCGCTGACGTCACGAGGAAGTTTCCTCTGAGTGAAATTCAAACTTGAACGTTTACATGAATCTTCCTGTTTTCACCAGCAGGTGGCAGCGTTGGTTGTTTACCACTGACTCCAGTTTCTTCACGTGGAGGAAAATAAAACAAGTACTCAGGTAAAGATACCTCAGTAAAGTACCTGAGCAGAAGTACTTCAGTGGGACTAAAGCACTTGAGACAGATAAAAGTACTTGAGTACTCGGTTAATAATTCAACAACATAATAAACATGTTCATCATTAACGTAGTGAAACTCGACAGAAATCAAACAGAAGGAAAGTGAAACGTCAACAATAGTTTTTCTTCATTTGATCATTTTTATTTTCTTTTAAAAACTTTGACATCAGATAAACTTTTCTTTCTTCGTCGACTCTGGATCCGTTCAAACAGTTGAAACAGTTTCAGAATCTGAATGTCCAGTGGATCGTTTACTGAAAGCTTGTTAGCATACACTTCCCAGCATGCACTGCACCAAGGTTTAAAAACCTGCACGCTGGAGACGAGACGGGATTTAAGCTACTTTACTTCTGATTGTGTAAATTAAAACGTAAAAAATTAAATGAAGGTGAAACTTCAGTCAGGAAGCTGAACCTGAATCAGGTTTGAATTCGTTATTTGATGATATAAAAACAGGCTGAGACTCAGGATTGGTCGAGAGCGTGTGTGGGCGGGGCCTCCATACAAGCAGCATCACTACTGCAGAGACTCCGACGGAACAAGATGGCAGCGTTTGGATCAGAGATAGTTTGGCTTCATCTCTGGACAGTGGTTGCAACGTGTCGGCCATCTTTATTTACATTCAGTGATTATTTTCTTTCTTTGAGACGCGTCAAGATGAACATTTATTTTAAACCTGAGACACCGAATCACATGACTGCTGCGTGATGACGTCACCATGACATCATGACAGATTTATACACTCGCTCACGTTCAGCAGCAAAGATTCAAAACGACAGAACATCTCATACATCCGCTGCATTCAAGATTTTATAAAACATCCATATTCACAGTGAAATGGTAAATTCAACAACGTCAATGACTTCATTAGCATAATGCCGCATGATTGGTTGGTTAAATAGCACAGGAATGAATTGTGGGTATTGTAGGACGGAGGCAGGACGGAAACGTGGCTGGTGGTTATAAAAACACGTTTCCTCTGCCGCGGCCTCCGCACACTGCTATTGGCTGGAGCAGCTGTCAATCACAGGCTCATGTTGATGACCTCACAGCCACACCTCTGATGATGTCACTCGCTCTCTGCGGTGTAGATGCGGTAAATCAGCGTGACGATGGCCGCCACCAGACACGGAATCAACCAGTTAGACCACCAGCTGCAGGACAGACAGCGAGTTAGACCTGTAACTGATTCAACCAGTGGGTGTGTGTGTGTGTGTGTGTGTGTGTGTGTGTGTGTGTGTGTGTGTGTGTGTGTGTGTGTGTGTGTGTGTGTGTGTGTGTGTGTGTGTGTACCTGGTCTGGTCCTTCACAGTGGTCACCAGACTCTCCTGTAACACACACACACATCATCAGAGGTCAAAGGTCACAGCTCTTTAACATGTGTCGTCGCTCGTAGACACAACAGTCGCTCAGCGTCACTCACCTCAGGTTGGACAAGAGTCTGTCTGTCGTCCTGAAGACAAAACACACGGAGACAATTATTTTACATCATCATCATCATCATCATCATCATCTCCTCTCACACACACACACACACACACACACACACACTGACCGGGTGCAGCTCTCCTATCACCATGCTGCTCGCCATCTCTCGGGCGTCGCTGGAGTGTCCGATGTCCTCGAAGCTCTCGGTGGCGTCTCCTCCCGCCTGCTCCCTCAGCACCTCCTCCCCCCCGGGGTGCTGGGAAGAAAAACTGTTTTTAAAACTCGCGTCACTGACGTCGGACTCACGAGTGAACGACACAATTAAAAGACGACAAAGTGAAATAAAATAGTTAAAGTAAAAATAAAGTGAAGTAAAGTGAAGTTGAAGTAAAGATAAGTTAAGGTTAAAGTGAAGTTAAAGTAAAGTAAAGTTAAGGTTAAAGTGAAGTTAAAGTAAAGTTAAGGTTAAAGTGAAGTAAAGTGAAGTTGAAGTAAAGATAAAGTGAAGTTAAAGTAAAGTTAAAGTTAAGGTTAAGGTGAAGATAAGTTAAAGTTAAGGTTAAAGTGAAGTTAAAGTGAAGTTAAAGTGCAGAAACCTGCTTCACGTCTCAGAGTAAATAAGAATTCATCTGTTTAATGAGTTTTCATGTTGGAAGCAGCTCAAAGATTCACCACATGAATATTTGTGTTGGCTCATCGAGTATTGACTCTTCTATCTGCCTCAGTTCTACAGTTACACATGTAAATATATTAACATGTTAATATATTAACATGTAAATATATTAACATGTAAATATATTAATCATTTCCACCACATGGTCTCGTTCTCACTCTGCTGTGTATATGTCGGGGGGGTGCTGCCTCTCGAGGCCGCAGCGTTCAGTCTGTCCTCCAGTGAAATCAACGGGATCATGGACGCTTCCAAACAACCTGCGTCTGTCCCCAGCTTTTATTCTCTCAGCTCCGACAGCTGAAGTTTAAGAGAAGTTCATAAACTCAGAAACCCAGGTAACTATCAGTCAACGCCCCCCCCACACCGTGAACCCTGAGCAGCGTAACGCCGCCGGCAACAAAAGGCCCTGATCGTCAGAGGTCAAAGGTCAGACGGCCGAAAGAAACGAGGACGAGCTGACATCAAAAAGTTTCCTCCTGAGAAAAAGAAAACGAGTTTGTTCTGACGAATGAAGGAATATTAACTTTAATGATGTTTAACTTTTAATAATTTATAATAATTTATAATATGTGAAGACGAGTTTTTCTTTTATCTGCATCAAATGATCTTTTTATCTGAAGTGACAGTGTGTGTGTGTCACTGTGTGTGTGTGTGTGTGTCACTGTGTGTGTGTGTCACTGTGTGTGTCTGTGTGTGTCACTGTGTGTGTCTGTGTGTGTGTCACTGTGTGTGTCTGTGTGTGTCTGTGTGTGTCACTGTGTGTGTCTGTGTGTGTCACTGTGTGTGTCACTGTGTGTGTCTGTGTGTGTGTCTGTGTGTGTGTCACTGTGTGTGTTGTAGTGTAATGTAGTGCAGTGTAGTGTGTTTGTGTAGTGTAGTGTGTCTGTGTAGTGTATGTTGTGTAGTGTTTAGTAGTGCAGTGTGTGTGTAGTGTGTGTTGTGTATTGTATTGTTGTGCAGTGTGTGTTGTGTAGTGTATTGTAGTGCAGTGTGTGTCTGTGTTGTGTAGTGTATTGTAGTGTGTGTTGTGTAGTGTATTGTAGTGCAGTGTGTGTCTGTGTTGTGTAGTGTATTGTAGTGTGTGTTGTGTAGTGTATTGTAGTGTGTGTTGTGTAGTGCAGTGTAGTGTGTGTCTGTGTAGTGTAGTGTTGTGTACGTGTGTGCGCTCACCTCCTCCAGGAACTTGGTGACGTCATAGACCTTGTTCTGGATAATGATCCATGTGGACCTGAAGGAGTTCTGCTCCTGGATCTCTGACAGCCTGAAGAGCCGCTCTCCTCCCGGACTCTTCTGCTGCTGCTCCCCCATGTGTGAGGCCTCTCGGTCGGACAGGACTGGTGTCGCTCCTCGGTGGTTCGGACCCAGGGATCGAACTAACGCCGCGACGGTTCACCCACTTCTTCACCACGCCGCACGTCCGCCCTCTCTTTCAGAATAAAACACCTCCCCTGCACCGTGTGACGCACACGGACCACAGGAGGTGAAGAGACTCCGACTGTGGAAGAGTCGACTTCACGGAGTAACTCGTGATTCTGTTTCCTGCTCAGTTCTTACAAGTTCACCTGAAATACAATCTTAACATGTGTATCCACCTCTCTTTATATACAGTCTATGGTATTCACGTGCTTTATAGATCCCATTCTGACGAACTGCCCCCCCCCCCCCCCATGATTAGACGGGACATCAGGACACGAGTCTTCTGATTAGTTTCAGGTTGTCTCTTTCTAAACGGATCTTTTTCTACATTCGGTCCGTTTGTTACTGACCACCGTTCATAACACACTTTACTCTGAAAGGCTGCAGCGTGGTTTCCGGTTAGACCGTGTTATTTCCGTCGCTTTTCAAATATTTCGATTCTCATATCCTGACACAGTAACAGACCCCGCCCCTAAAACTCTCCCAGCGCTGCCATTGGTAGTCCTCTGTCCCACCTTTGGCACAGAAACCCTCTGATTGGCTCCTCGCCCTGTCACTCACCGGGGGGCGGGGCTAAAGTTCATTCAAGTTCATCAGCAGCAGGAAAAACTTTCTGTGTTCTACCCTCTGTGTTCTACCTTCTGTGTTCTCTTTGTTCTACCCTCTGTGTTCTACCCTCTGTGTTCTACTCTCTGTGTTCTCTGTGTTCTACTCTCTGTGTTCTACTCTCTGTGTTCTACTCTCTGTGTTCTACCTTCTGTGTTCTCTGTGTTCTACTCTCTGTGTTCTACCCTCTGTGTTCTACCCTCTGTGTTCTACCTTCTGTGTTCTACCCTCTGTGTTCTCTGTGTTCTACTCTCTGTGTTCTCTGTGTTCTACTCTGTGTTCTACTCTCTGTGTTCTACTCTCTGTGTTCTACCCTCTGTGTTCTACCCTCTGTGTTCTACTCTCTGTGTTCTACTCTCTGTGTTCTACCTTCTGTGTTCTCTGTGTTCTACTCTCTGTGTTCTACCCTCTGTGTTCTACCCTCTGTGTTCTACTCTCTTTGTTCTACCCTCTGTGTTCTACTCTCTGTGTTCTACTCTCTGTGTTCTACTCTCTGTGTTCTACTCTCTGTGTTCTACCCTCTGTGTTCTACCCTCTGTGTTCTACTCTCTGTGTTCTACTCTCTGTGTTCTACCTTCTGTGTTCTACCCTCTGTGTTCTACTCTCTGTGTTCTACTCTCTGTGTTCTACCTTCTGTGTTCTACCCTCTGTGTTCTACCCTCTGTGTTCTACCCTCTGTGTTCTACCTTCTGTGTTCTACCCTCTGTGTTCTACCCTCTGTGTTCTACTCTCTGTGTTCTACTCTCTGTGTTCTACCTTCTGTGTTCTACCCTCTGTGTTCTACTCTCTGTGTTCTACTCTCTGTGTTCTACCTTCTGTGTTCTACCCTCTGTGTTCTACTCTCTGTGTTCTACCCTCTGTGTTCTCTGTGTTCTACCTTCTGTGTTCTACCCTCTGTGTTCTACCTTCTGTGTTCTACTCTCTGTGTTCTACCTTCTGTGTTCTACCCTCTGTGTTCTACCCTCTGTGTTCTACTCTCTGTGTTCTACTCTCTGTGTTCTACCCTCTGTGTTCTACTCTCTGTGTTCTCTGTGTTCTCTGTGTTCTACTCTGTGTTCTACCCTCTGTGTTCTACTCTCTGTGTTCTACCCTCTGTGTTCTACCCTCTTTAACAACACATGTACTAAGTGTTCTATGAAATGACGTTTGTTTTTGTAAATGTCTTCGAGTGAGACCTCGCCCTCTCTGTCTGATCTTTAGCTAACACTAGCATTAGCTTGTTTTGAAGGCGCGGTTCATTCACTCGTCTCTGAACTGTGATCATTCATTTAAAACTTTCTCACCTAATAACAGCTTTGAGAGTCCAGTGTAAATATATATATATATCTATATATATATATATAAATATCTTCTCTGCGGGTGGATATAAAAGTGAAATCTGATAAAAGCGAACAGGTTCAGTTTGCACAGGAAACACAGAGGTGAGTGCAGAGTTAGCCGTTTAGCTAACGAGTCGTTGTGTTACTGTTAGCTTTATTATTTATGTAGTTTTTACCCCTGAAGATCTATTAATGGTTTTAATATTCACAACATGGTCAAATAAAACTGTTAAAATCAAAGATGTGGAGGAATGCCTCCCGCCGTGAGATGCTAACAGTTGATGTTTATTTCACCACAGTTTTAAAGTCGTCTCCACTTCCTGTCGCCGTCCTCAACGAAGGTTAAATATCACAAACAGGAACGCTGCCGTCAAATAACTGATTAAACTCAAACTGATCAGAGATGAGAACGACCTGAAATGACAGAAATCATCTTTGACAAACATTTATTTAACCTCTAAGTTTGGTCCATGTCCCATCTGCTAACACGGAGGAGTTTTGGGAGCTGCCACGTCGTCCACCTTCGGCTCGTTCTGGATAAAAGCTGCTAATTAGAAACCATTGAATCAATGGAGTCAACGGAAAGAAAACTCGTTGTGTTGTCTATCAGCAAGTGTAAGTGTGTGTGTTACTGTGTGTGTTACTGTGTGTGTGTCTCTGTGTGTGTGTGTGTGTGTGTGCAGGATGAGTGGAGTCCAGCGGTCCTTGTCTTTCCTCGGTCTTCCAGACTTGAAGAACCTGGTCTGTGTCTCTCTGACACTATTTGACGAGGAGCCGCGGAGCAAACAGATGAAGACCTGCAGGTGAGAATCTCAGACAGTAACAGTGACATGTCCCCCACATGTCCCCATGGACGAGTCGGACAATCTGCTGCTACACTACATGTCCACACAACATGTCCACACAACATGTCCACACAACATGTCCACACACGGTCTACAACCCCGCTCTCATATTGTTCATATGAAAATGTAAATGATGGTGATTTTCTTGGGACTGATAGTTGTGAGTTTACAGATCTATCTGCTGATATTTGTGTTATAAAATGTTTTCAATGATTCCGAAGATGTTGCTGTAAAATAATAGGAACACAAGGTTTTACATTCAAGCACAACAATAATTGTAAGTATAGAGAAAACACACAACCAGTCTGTTGACAGCACCAACGTTTACACTCACGCTGGAGGAATTCACCTGGTTAAAGCACAACGTGATGTCACAGTGACGTTGAGGACTTTGACCCAGTTGAAGTATTCGTTGCTCTGACAGACACAGACTGTGGTTTATATTTAACATGTGCAGCAGAGACTGAAACACATCAGCTGAGAAAACAAAGTGTGAACGTGACCCAGGACGGAATCAGGTTTATTATCCTGCTCAGTGCGAACGACAAAATCAGCTTTTACTGTTTCACCTGAATGCAACAGTCCTGTGTGTGATGTGTCCTTGAGTGAACTGTGTGTGTGTGTGTGTGTGTGTGTGTGTCTCCACAGAGAGCTGGTGCTGCTGTACTCTGATATCCTGGCCTCTCCTGCTCTTGAGTCCTTCACTGACATCACTGTGGTCATGGCAGTAAGATACACATCATGTTGTTATTTACTTCTTCACATCAGGTCAGAAACAGGAAGTTGGGAACTTTTCTAAATATAATTCACAGAGAAAAGAATCCTGTGAAAACAAAAAGGGTTTAATGACAGAATGAAGCATGAAAATCTTCCTGTTCAGGTGAATTTATTAAGTTATTCCTGCTAAAATATTCAAAATGCTCCAGTTCAGTTGTCTCTGTCAAACACTCGTCTCTCTCTACAGATCCCATTTTTCCAGAAAGGCGTCCTCCAGGCGTTTGGGCAGAGACGTGGTCTGCAGGTGTGACGACCGAAACTGTCCCAGTTCCAAAATACTTTCCAGTTGAAAATATTTTAAACGTTTATGTGATGGATTGTGTGTGTGTGTGTGTGTGTGTGTGTCTGTGTGTGTGTGTAGCTGGGCTCTCCTCACTGTGTGTTTCCAGGTGACCTCCAGTGTTGTCTGTCCTACTCTCTGATCACCAGACTGTCTCCCAGCTGGAACAAAGCAGGACTCTACCTCGTCTCAGGTACACGTTCCTCCAAACTTCTCACAGGTAGCGACACACGTTGTCACACTCATGGCAGGCGTAGGCGGAGGTGGTCCAGAAGTCCTCGGAGATGCCTTTGTTATTCTCCATCTTGAGCTGACTCAAAAACAGCTCCCCCATGTGTCCCTTTAGGGAAAAACACCTTCAACTTCATTAGAAAAAGTAGCAAACGTGTCCATGTAGACATTTATCACCAGTTTCATGGAAAATAAAGAACCTGTCAGCCCAGCCCACTGTGATTATCAGTTTATAGATTAAATATCTATTTACATATAGATTCTAGATTATTAATCGTGTCTCAGTGTTAGAATGAGTTTGTTTCATAACAAACTCCAACCTGCATGTAATCACTCTCATACAGGATATTTATTTAGTTTATCAAGGCCAGTGTGTGCGTGTTTGTGTGTGTGTGTGTGTGTGTGTGTGTGTGTGTGTGTGACAGTTGAGTGTTGCAACATGTAGTCAAGCTTTAACCCTGCACAAAGTGTGTCATAAACTGGTGTGTGTGCGTGTGTGTGAGGACCAAAGCTTGCTTGTTATGAAACTAAACCTCTGTTGGGACATCCTGGTTGGTGTGAGAGGTCAGGTGTGAGTTGTTGGTTAGTTAAAGGTAAAGTGAGATGTTCACTGAAGCTGCACGGAGCCGTGTGTGTTTTCGTTTGCTGGTTCAGAATGAACAGAGAAAAAAGAGTTCATATGAAAACAAGTTACCGAGACATCAGATTTAAATGACTCATTATTGATTTCCATGTGCTGCATCAGACCTGGACTAGAAATGACGTCGGTGGTGATGTCACTGTCCGCCGTCCATTTCAAAGTGTGACGTTTGTTTTCTGTCTGTTCCCAGGAAAGGACTTTCTGAGTGAGAGGGGGACACAGAGCGCTGTCAGTGAGTGTCACGGTTTATTTCTCTCCATCTTTTACCACCTCGACTCACAGCCTCAGAGACAAGTCAGAGAAACACTGATTTCTAACAACACGTCCCATCACCCCACACTGTGTGTGTGTGTGTGTGTGTGCGTGTGTGCGTGTGTGTGTGTGTCAGGCATGGAGCTGAGCACCACTGAAGGCCAACTGTGCATCAGCATTGACACCCACACCGTCAGACTGCCCCCCACCACAGTACGAAAACACTGAATGATCTTTTCTCTTCTTTACAGATCATGAATCTGTGACTCCAACTATAACTTTACTCATTCACAAGTGTGTGCATTAGGTTTGTTTTTAGAACAGAAGAATCCTTCATTCTTAAACACGATCAAAAGCAGCTGGAGTTGAACCGAGGTTCTTTACGATAAATGACGGAGTAAGAAATGTGTGTGTGTTGCAGCTGGAGGACTTTGACCTCCCTCCGTTGGTGCTGCGGAGGTTCTGCAGTGATCCCGACTCAATCCTCGACCCGTCCTCCACTGGGGGAACCATTTGGTGTCATGTCCTGCCCAGGTGAGACAGCGCCACCTGCTGCACACACACTCCTCAACCGTTAACTGCCCAAACCACATATTATGTTACATCAACTGTGACCAGCAGGTGGTGCTGCAGGTCTTATTTAACTCAAACCTGCTGCAGATTCTCACCAGAGTTTGTTTTCACAAAGCCTCACAAATTTACTGTGTGTGCGTGAATGCATGTGTGTGTGTGTGTGCATGTGCATGTGTGCGTGCGTGTGTGTGCGTGTGTGTGTGTGTCTGTTCAGCATGAAGAAAGGTCAGATTATCACCATCAGCCGTCAGCTGCCCAGAGACGGACCCTTCAGGACCTACACAGACCTGCAGAACCACTGGAACTGCCTGGTACACACACACTCTCACACACACTCTCACACACACACACACACACTCTCACACACACTCTCACACACACACTCACACACACACACTCTCACACACACTCTCACACACACTCTCACACACACACACACACACACACTGGAACAAGCTTTTCTTTGAGTGTTATGATCCTTGTGTGAAGTAGAATAAAGATGTTCAGTTAAACGCTGTGTCTGTCCTGCAGTACGGTTACAGACTCCCTGAGCTCACAGAGGCGGAGGTGGTTTACTGCAGCGTTTACTTCAGACTGGTGGGAGAGAGACTCTTCACGTATCCTAAAACCATTTATGATCATAGATTCTTCATCAGAATCTGATCAGTGCTCGGTGTCGATCCCAGACTGGTTGTAAGTAATGCTGTGAAATAATTTAGAAAGTCATAATAAAGCAAATAGAATTAAACGTATTAAAACGTTCATCAGTTGAATCTGTTCTGTGTCTAAAAGCTGCAGAATGTTCCTTTAACTCTCATCCTGAGCAGTTACCCTCTGAGCTGCATCCGCCTGCAGCCAGCACAGTGCTGCCCCCGGGTCGACCTGCAGGGGGCGCTGGGCTCCTTCCTGTCCGACGTTAGGGACCGAGTGCAGAGTGTGTGTGGCTTCCCTGCACGCCTGACCAGGAAACCCTGTTACCACACAACCAGTCTGAACAGTGCTGCATCTGCACAGGTACACACACGTAAACACTCATATATCATTATCATCGGGAACGCCCCCTGGTGGCTGTCTGCAGTATAGGTCATAAACCTCCTCAATGTTAGCAGATGGGACATGGACCAAACTAAAGTACAATGCAGTGTTCAATTATGTGAAAGTTTCCTTCTTCTCTTCCTGTTTCATTTCCTCACTTCTTCATCGGTTTGCTTTCACGTTTTCTTTGCGTCTTTCCAACACACTCTACACGCAGGTTATTTAATACGAGTGGGTCGAGGTTTGAGTTCGGGGGGGAAGGAGAATGCAATTATCAGACCTCTTCCCACCCTGTGAAATCTTAATGGACAGTTTTATGGTCCCAGAGGTGCAACGTCTAAGAGTTCTCGCTCTCTCTCTGCATCCCGAGGATTCATTTCCACGCTACAGTCGTCAGGAGGAAGATGATGGAAATGTGTCAGAGGTCATTGTTGATAAAGAACTGTAGGAAAAACCCATGTGACTTCTCATCTTGGTGAAGAAAAACTATTTTAATAACAAGAATTCATTGTTATTGCCACAAACATCTCATGATAAAAAACACTTTAAATAACGATATTGTTACCGGATGAATCCTGAAAGCTCATCGTAAGAGTTCTGTTGTTGTCTATGATGATGATAAATGAGTTAATCCACTCCTGGTTTCTGGTCTTTGGAGAAAACGATAAAGTTCCGGCTCCATGTAATGAAGCAGGTTGAAATTAAAGTGATCTCTCATCTTGAGATGTAGGAGACAAAAGCATTTTCCTATTCACGGGGCTGCAGCCAACCTGTACTTTATCACTGGAGGAACCTCAGGTGAGATCGATTCCGTGTGGAACTCAAATATTTATAGTGTTCAGCCGGAGCTGAAAGGTGTTTTCTGTCGAGGCTGAAGAGAAGCAGCTTAAATAAAGGCTCCTGTCCGTTGAGCCACTTAGTGAACAGTTGGTGCCACGTTATTTCTTTGAGATGGACATTAAGCTCACACTCTTTAATTCTGCGTTTACGAGCTGCACTCTTCTCCTCTCTGTCTGTCTCGGTGCATTACGGCCTCATCTAGAAACCACGTGAAACCAGCGTGAGGAACGTGTCCTCGCGTGCGTGATTGATCTTGATTTACGCCCAGTGTCAGATTTAAGTGCTGGTGAGTGTGTCCTGTGTGCGATGTGTGTCAGGCTCTCCTGCAAGAGACTGGACAAAAAGATAAAAGACAGATAAAGTGGTCCTCCTCAAGCTGTTTACAAGGAGGTCCCAGTTCATCTGTCACATGTGAAGGACGCAGGAGGTCGTCCGGGTCAGACGTGTTCACAACAGCAGGAGGATCTCCAGAGAGTTGAAGCCAGAGCTGGTGCAGCAGGAAGCAGGAAACAGGAAGCTCCTGCTTACACGGCTCCTCTGGTGTTTGGGAGTGTGGAGGCCATGTGATCGACAGCTAGAGCTGTCCAATGAGTGCAGGTGGGCGTAAACAGTCCTGGAGCTCTCAGTCAGGCTCCACCCCCTGCTCTTCCAAATAAGGTTACTATAGTTTCAAAAGACCAAGATGGCTTTAACACGGTGGGTCGATCCCGTGAGCCCGGTGTGTGACGTGACGGTGGGTCGATCCCGTGAGCCCGGTGTGTGACGTGACGGTGGGTCGATCCCGTGAGCCCGGTGTGTGACGTGACGGTGGGTCGATACTGTGGTCGATGCGGCTTCACTTTGATAAACCATGACAGGCTTCTTCTCTTCCTCAGGTGCAGAGTGGTGAACAGGTCAACCTGACCACTTCCTCCTCCGTCAGGCCCGTCCTCCTCCAGCTCCCTGCTCCTCCTCCCAGACCTGTGAGACCCTCCTTCAGGTCGCAGCCACCGGCCTGGACCCCTCGCTTCCAGCAGGACAGCGCTCAGGGGCTTCTGGGTAATGGCCGTGGATTCGGGAGCAGTTTGACTCAAAGTCAAGGATGTAGAGGAGATGGAGACTGGCTTTCATCTCTGTTTTCCTTTTCTGATGTAGCTCCTCCCCTCTCCTCCACCTCCTGTTCCTCCTCTATCCCACTGTTTCAGCCAGCTTCATCCCTCTCCTCCACCTCCTCTTCTTCCTCCTCTCGTCCAGTCTTTCAGCCAGCTCCTCTCCTTTCCTCCGCCTCCTGTTCCTCCTCTAACCCACTGTTTCAGCCAGCTTCATCCCTCTCCTCCACCTCCTCTTCCTCTTCCTCTTCCCTTCCACTCTTTTACACAGCTTCATCCCTCACCTCCTCCTCCTCTTCCTCCTCTATCCAAGTCTTTCAGCCAGCTTCCTCCCTCTCCTCTTCCTCCACCTCCTCCTCAGTTCTCCCACCTCTTCCTCCCTCCATGAACCCTGCTCCTAAACTGGTTCCCATCTTCAAGAACAAGCACCCATCTCGTCACATCAATGTTGCTCTGCTGTGGGCCCAGAAGCAGACGGAGCAGCTGGGCGGAGGAGGGGAGGAGAGGAGGAGGCTGACGCTGCCTAACTTCAGGAGGGACACACCCGCCTCTGCTCCACCTTCCTCTTTTCCATCCCTTCCAGTTCCTCCTCCACCAATCATTCCTCGCTTCAGCTATCCTCCCAAACCTACCTGCAGCCCCGCTCCTCAGTCGACAGCTCCGCCCAGAATCAAGCACTTGTCCAGCCTCAGTCCTGGACCGATGTCCAGACCGGGGCTCGTCCTCGCTCCAAACACAGAGACGAAGCACAAATCCAAGTCCGGCTCCAAAACCCACCTGAAGTCCGGCTCTGAAAACGATACTGCTGCTAACAACAGCCGTGAACTGAAGCGAGAAGCAACCAAACAACCATCTGCTGCAGCAGCAGAGGCTCCTCCCCCTCTCACCACCTCTGACATCTCCGAGAAGGACAAAGACAAGAACAGCAGAGCGGTGAGTCACCGCGGCTTAGTGACGATACATTCACACAAAGATCCTCATGGAAACTGTAGCCGTTAGCTGCAGAACGACGTGGACTCTGTGAGCAGAGCTGCTTCCTGATCCTGTCCTTTCTGTTTCAGAGAGTTCGGTTTGAATCAAAGCCAAAGAAATCCAGAGCCGCGGTTCGAGAGGTGGACGTGGAGAAAATGGCCCGAAGCAACCAGGTCAGGACACATGACGAACTTCTGTCCTTCATCATCTTCACTTCTCTTTCCTGAACATCAGTGTGATACGAACGACCTCAAATGACACAAAGCATCTTAACTTTGATTTCTTTAGTCCCATGTGCTAACACGGAGGAGAATGATTTATAACTTATACAGCTGCCGGTCACCAGAGTCACATCTGTAGCTGTGTCTCAATTCCCAGAATTCACTGCCCTTCGGTGTAAAGTAGTCATGGAGAAGACGTGTGATGCTGTAACATCACGCGTGTGAACAAATACCACGGGGCATTAAATCCGTCTCGTCATGTCCCCCCTCAGCTCTGTGGCCGGGAGACTAACGCCGATCAATGAAATCCTCTGTAGACCAGAGTCTTGTTTCAGTTCAGCCTTCGCAGCTTATGAAGGAGGCGGCCTCTGCAGGAGGCGGCCTCTGCTGTGGGTTGGGACGCGGCTAACACCAGCATCAGTGGAAGTTAACGAACTCCTGGGCGACACAGTAAACGGTGAGCGGGCTCACATCGCTCTGCGTTCACTTCGACCCACAGGTTCTGTCGTGAAATCACCCTCCAGCTTTGAAAAACTGAAGTGTGGTCCTCTGTTTCAGAAAAGTGGAGACTTGACGTGTGATTTATTTCCAGCTCGTCCAGCCTCAGCGTCCTCTTAAACCTCCTTGAGGCGGACAACAGACATTAACGTGACGTATTAAAGTGTGTTGGTGTGATGAATCGCGGCACACAGAGTTCTGTCAGCCTCAGTTTCCAACAAACATCCTTTTCAGAGGGCTGTTAAAGTGATGAATGGTCGGGAGGAGCCGCGAGCCCACAGGCAGCCGAGCAGATTACTAACAACATCCATCAGTTCTACAGCCTCAACCTGAAAGTTTTCACCAAACAATACATCAGTTACATTTTCTGCTTTACTGCTGTTTGCACAGCTTCATCCCTGCTCACGTCCACGACCACGTTAGATAACCACACAACTCCCCTTCACTGCTTCTCTCGTATCAATGGACGCACTTTAGAAACTGTGTGAGCTGCAGCTCAGACGAGCTGAGAGGAGGAAGTCAAACTATGATCCTTTCACAGCTGATCAGTATCAAACATGAACACTTTTATTTCACAGAATTAACAACAAACAGTAGATTTATGTTCCGTGTTCTCAAGAGTGAAGTTTGGTCCAAATAACAGGATCCGTCTGGATCGTGAGAACCGACGTCATCTGCACAAGATGACAGAATTCTTATCTGAGAAATTTGAGCTTAATTTGTGGAGGAGGCGGAGACACGTCTTTATTTAATGTCTCTGTCCCTCCCCCCCGTCTATTGTTTCTCTCTCTTTAATCATTTCTTGGTTCATTTCTCTCCAGTTGTCCAAACTCAACTCTGCGACGCTGCTGTCCTGGTTGAAAGGACGAGGAGTCCTCGTCAGCACCAGACACAAGAAGGAGGAGCTGATGCTGAAGGTCATGGGCTGTCTGGCCGAGGCCTGAGACACACACACACACACACACACACACACACACAGTGAATAGACTCACCTTACCGCTGTTCTTAGCTCCTCGTTGTAGAGTTGTGTGTAAACGCTGTCGGTCTCCTCGGATCACAGGACCCATCAGATGATGCTCGCTGGTTGAGATGCTGAAGTTAACTTCTCATGTCAGATTGTTTCTGTTTCTCACAGAACGTTTTGTTGTTGATTCTATGAAACTTCGAGCCATTCTTCCTGTTTGTTTCAGGCGGTACGACATGTTCTCTTTTACCGCTCAGGAATTCAAAAGAGTTTTCATCTTCTCAGTCAAACACACATCAGATGTGTGATTCAACTTTTCAGATGTTGGTTTAAAAACCTGTAATTAGTTTTTATGACTATTTATATGGTGTTTGTTCAAAAGTTGTTTGCTTGCTTTCATATCAGTTATGTTCATGCTTACTTATTGAAACTGTTAAGTATAAATAAAATATTGCTGTAACGAGTATTTGATTCACTATTTTGATCTGGGGGAAGCTAGTCGTTATCCCTCATCTCTTCACGGTGCGTTTGTGTGTTTTGTGTCTGCAGGGTTTCATATTCATCAGACGAGCTGAGTCTTGTTGTGACAGAACAGTTTGTGTGTGTGTGTGTTAGACGTCCACTGACTCTAAAATCAGTTATTTCATCCCTAACAAGTGAAGAGGCCCTGACAGATATGAACACTGTAAAAAGAAACGGGCTCAGAGATGAGGGGATCGTCCGCTGATCAGACGGTTGCTCGTTCCTCGACTTTGTGTTTTGACATTT
This sequence comes from Paralichthys olivaceus, assembly GCF_024713975.1. Lineage (NCBI taxonomy): Eukaryota > Metazoa > Chordata > Actinopteri > Pleuronectiformes > Paralichthyidae > Paralichthys > Paralichthys olivaceus. The sequence continues at coordinate 18,123,454 of NC_091109.1, forward strand.
CCTCGGGCAAAACACCGAACCCCAAATGAAAGAGTGTGACGGTAGTTCCTCTCATCTGAGAATGATCCTGTAACTCCGTGTGTTGCTGAAGCTCGATGTCCTCTTGTTGATGTTCAGCAGTCACAGGGGGTTCCGTAGTTTGTCTTGTGTTTCTCATGTGAAGAAGCAGCAGGAGATTGTCCAGGTCCGTTATAAATCAAGTGAGACTCATTTCTCGTGAATCTACGCACACGTACTGACTGGACTGTATGTGAACACTGACCAGGGCGATGTTGATGGGCGTCTATATTTAGAGATTCAAATGATGTCTCTAAATAACTATGTAATGATTAATGAGGTGTGTGTGTGTGTGTGTGTGTGTGTGTGTGTGTGTGTGTGTGTGTGTGTGTGTGTGTGTGTGTGTGTGTCTCTCGTCCTGGGAACAAGGCCAAGAATCTGGACTGTGAAAACAACAAGAGCTGTATTTGGTGATTATGTCTGAGAGGAAGTATTTGCTCAGTGTAAACATCTTTAAGTTCTTCCACTTCTCCTCATGACAGACGATGGATCTGCTCCAAATTAAACCGTTATCATAAAACCAGATGCAGAAATGACTGAGTCAGCCACCAGGGGGCGCTTGAGACTATTCGGCTTCACTTTTGGGAGCCGTCTTGTTGTCCGTCTTTATTTACAGTTTAAAACGGCAGAAAAGGTCGATTCATTTGTTTTGTTAGACACTTTATGTTCTGTATCCCAGCAGCCACTGGGTGGGCCTCTTGCTGTGTGTATATGTGTGTATTTGTGTGTATTTGTGCGCGTGTGTGTGTCCCTCCTTCCAACGCTCTTTGTCAAGTCTTATGTTCCCCACAATGCATTTTGATCGCTTCCCTGCCAGGAAACTCTATCCTGAGCAATGGGAGGCTGTAAAATTCCATTAGTTGAGATCTGTGTGTGTGTGTGTGTGTGTGTGTGTGTGTGTGTGTGTGTGTGTGTGTGTGTGTGTGTGTGTGTGTGTGTGTGTGTGTGTGTGTGTGTCCCAGATTCCCTCTTGCGGAAACCACTGTAGGTTGTGGGGCGTTTCATAATTTTCACTCTCTGGATGTCAACAGTGTTCAGGCATCTGGCTCCGTCCCCTGATACACATCTGACCTTTGGACACACACACACTCACACACACACACACACACACACACACACACACACTCACACACTCACACTCACACACACACACAGTGTATATGTGTCAGCTGACAGTTTGGAGGAGTGTGTGACAGAAACCTCTCTTGTGTAAAGAGGCTCTTAACGTGGAGGTCGGCCCGACTTCAAATCTCAGACCGTTGGTGGGAAAGTAACTAAGTACATTTACTTAAATTACTGGTCAATGGATGAGTCTGAACGTTTGTTGGAGATATGAAGTCACTCAGTTCACCCGATCCATTCAGAATCATCTCTTCCTAAAATCCTCGGCTCACAGGTTCCTTCTCCCTCGACCAGTGAGAACGTGGCCTCCCCCCTCGGGATGCGTAACTAACACAACCCAGATCTGAGCATCATTTAGAAAGTCACAGTTGATCAGCTCGGGTTTCCACTGATGCTGGAGAGAAGGAGGCTGTTAGGATTCCGACCAGAGGATCCAAGAGTCTTCTGTCTCCGTGGAACTGGACGTAACGACAACAGATTACATTTCAACACCAGAGTTTTCAGCAGCTTGTGAAAAATGGGTCCAGCTCCTTAGTGTCTATGGGGGGGGGGTTCTGGACTGCCTCATTATTTTTTACTTTTATTGCCTGATTCCTAAATCCTTGTGTGGAGCAGTTGGCTGCAGAGAGGACAGATCCGTCCAGAACACAAAGACTCTTTTGTTTGTGTGGGACAGAAACCAGGGGAAAGTCGTGGCTGTGCACCAGCTCGTTGTGCTTTAGCTCGTTGTGCTTTAGCTCGAGTGCGTGACCAGGTTTTCTAACTCTGCGCTGAGAGTTGGCGCTCAGAGAGAATGTCCTGTGTCCCCTCAGCACGAGTGGAGGTAACGACGAGAGGTGAACTGCTGCTCGTTCAGTTACTGATATTCACATTTAAAGCTCCAGGTTCACACCGTCCTCTCCAGTGTTGAGTGAGTGGACGATTGATGGACACTTTGGGACGTGTTCTCGAGGAACAATCCCGGAGTTTTCAAACTAAAACAGAATCTTTTGCTGAGGTCTCAGTTTTACAGGCTGGAAAAAGGAAGCCAGGCGAAACCCTAGCAACATTTTCAAAATAAAACATACCAGAGGACGCCACCATAAATATAAAGTCTCTGTCCTCTCTCTGCGTCTGACTCACAGCAGCCTCATATCCAGATGGTTTGTGTGTTCAGCTGTGTCTTGTGTTTCACACACATTCACCACTTGAGTCTGAACGGGAACACGTCGAGAGCTGAAGAACAAAGATGAAGCTTCAGTTTCTGTTCAGCGATGAGACCACAGAAGGTTTCGTCTGACCCAGAAACTCTGGACCGAGCAGCTCTTGGCAGCTGCTGCTCTCCGGTCTCCAGGTCTCTCTCCCTCGGCCGTCTCTTTTGTCTGTTGACATTTCACTCGGAGACGCCTCAGTCCGTCCTCCGGGCGTTGACTTTGCTCCGTCTTTATTTTTCTTTTTTCCTCGTCAATCGAGCCGTCCCCACGGGTCTGAAATGAATTCACCCTCTTCCTTTATTCCTCTCTGTCCTCGTCCATCTGTTTATGCAGACGTATAAAAGGCAGACAAGAGGACAAAAGAGTCCCTGATAGTCGAGGACAAAAGGACGAATCTCTCTGTTATAAAAACTTCTGCTTTCACACTCGTTGTGTGTTCCTGGACTCCACCTCTGTATGAAACTGAAGCCGCTGATATCTGGGCCTGTTCTCCATCAAACATCAACATGGACGTCGTCCCCTGAGACAGACAGTGGCCCAAGTTTGGAGCGAATCCGTCCTGGAGTCTTTGTGTCGTGCTACAAACTAGCGGACAAGTGCAGATGAAGTTCTGGTCGGAGATCCTGAGACTCGACTTGTTTAATTATTCAAATAGATTCGACGTCGACTTGTTTGAGTTAAATCAGAGAAAGTTCAGACTCAACAGACGTATTGAGAGTAAGAGGTTTGGTTTTAGATCCACAGAACGAGAGTTTCACAGCAGAACAACGTCTCTGACGAGCTCTTTATTATTCGTGTCCCTTTCTCTTAAAGACGAGATGCAGAACAGAGGAGCTGACAAAGGTTTTTCATGTCTACAGTCAAAATGAGTTCTTCTCTCATTTGGACTTTGTCAGTTTGAGTTATTTCTTCTTCTTCTTCTAAAAGTGTCACAGTTCTGTAAAACTAGTGATAGAAACAATTGTCAACCAGCTTTTACACAAACCACAGAGACTCTGAGTGTCCTCGTCTGCAGAGATTCAACCTCATCTCCGACTGTTTGAAGTTTTAGAATATAAAAAGATTCTCTGTCGGTTTTTGAAGAGTTTTCTGGAGAGAGAGCGTCTGAGATTTCACCTCTGATCATTATTTCACCTCATTATTTTCTGTCTGTATTTTTGTCTCATTCTGTCTCCGTCCCATTCTGTCTCCGTCCCATTCTGTCTTCGTCTCATTCTGTCTTCGTCCCATTCTGTCTCCGTCTCATTCTGTCTTCGTCTCATTCTGTCTTCATCTCATTCTGTCTCCGTCTCATTCTGTCTCTGTCTCATTCTGTCTCTGTCTCATTCTGTCTCCGTCTCATTCCGAGACAATGATACAGAAGACATGAACGAAGGAGTCGTGTATCTTACTTTCTACTGTTTCAGACAAATATTCCGTATTTGCTGCTGCAGACTTTTCAAAGTGACAGAAACCAGAAGTAACTTTCGGAGCAGCACTGAAGTGTTGTTGTGTTGAAGGAGACGTGAGACTGCAGCTGGAGACACAAACTGTCTGCTGACGGTGACAGTGAGACGTGGAGTCATTCTCTCCTGGTTCCTGTGGAAAACTGCTCAGACTCCTCCAGTGGTGGGTGAAGCAGCCTGAATGTTTCCAGGGCTCTGATCTGTGGTTTAATCTCCCCTCTGCTCGCAGCCTCCTCCTCTGATCTTCACTTTCTTTTCATCAGACTTCTCCTTCATCTCAGCGAGCGCCCTCAGAAAGCGGCCTGATGAGGAGGAAGCTTCCCTGTGAACGTCTCTCTGCTCCGCAGCTGCTGGATGTGAAGCAGGAGAAAGATTCTCTGTGCTGAAGTAAATCTACGACGTGGGATTCAGGTGAGACGTCCATCTGTCCACCTAGGACAGCACCAGTGAACTGGACGTGGTGGTGACCTCACAGTAATTAAACATGACGACCATCTTTATTCAGAGTCGTCATCGCTCCATCTCCTGCATCGTCACATGAATTTAACATTTTACTCTCAGGACTCGCCTGGAGCCAGAAAACCCCTTTTTCTTTATCTTTGAAATCTTCCTCTGCCTCGGTCTCATTCCACCAGATGAGTCATTTGTTCCCGAAGCTGTAATCCATCATGGGGAAATTAATTTTCCCATGAAGCCTTTCTGTTTCTCTTGCTGCAGAAACATTTGTCTTTATCGTCCTTCATCAGCAGACGAGCTCAAATAATCCACTTCGTTCTCTCTGTGAAGATGAAAGAATCCTTCTCTCCAGACTTCACCAGGAGCTCGATCTTCTTTAGACCAGCACGAGCAGGAGACCTGGAAGATCGATCGATTGATCGATTGATTGATTGATTGATTGATTTGTGCGACCTCGGGGCAGATGAAGCCGTAGTGAGGAGAACCTCAGCAGCACTGATTTAATGAGGTTCCTCTTAAATCCGTCCTTCTTCTAGCACTTTGTGTATTTATTTTATCAATTCAACTTTCTCAACAGATTTATCGTTAGTTAGTTTATATCACATTGGAGGAGCCAATCAGATTTCAGTCAGTGCCCCTGGACCCGCCCCTGGAACCTCCCCCTATAGCCTGCAGATTAATAATCTATAATATGAATAATCTGGTTCTTACAAACACATTAACACTGTGGTTCTCGTACAGATCCAACACGACTGTTAAGTGAGTAGCAAATTCCTTGTGTCTTCATAAACTGAGCTAAGCTAAATAATAATTACTCAAGAACGTGATTCTGCTTTTATTCAGATTTAACTTTATAAAACCTGATCAACAGCTGCTCTCGACACTTTCTGAGCTCGATGTCGTCGGAGCTGAAAACACGTGAACGCTCTGAAGAGACGAGTTCCTCCCGTGTTCGTTGTTTGTCTGGATTTATCTGATCGGAGACGTCGCTCTCCGCCCGTCCTCCGTCAGGCTGGAATGTGAAGACTGCTGCCGGCCGGAGCATCAGATACTGCTGCATGGACACACACACACACACACACACACACACACACACACACACACACACACACACACACACACACACACAGACATTTCCTGCGTTGTGGGTTTTCTTTGGCAGTGACACGTGAACTGAAGCTCTGATACAAACTGAATGAGGGCGACTGATGTTCCACAGAGTTTCTCCTTTGACTTTTTTCATTTCGTTCCAACTCTGGTTTGGAAGCTGTAAATAAAGATGGACGACACGTCTCAGCTTTCTTCACGAAAACAGACGCTGCCATTTTGCACATTTGGAGGCGTGGCCTGTACAGTGACGATCATGGTCTGGAGCCGCGGTATCGAAAGTGCTCAAACAATCAGTCTGACGTCTCCGCCCGTTTTTACATCAAATAACAAATTAAAACCAAACAGAAACCATCTCTTGAGTTTGGGTCATGTCCCATCTGCTGACACGGAGGAGGCCGGGTTTATGAGCTATACTGGAACCAGCCACCAGGGGGCGATTGAGACTATTTGGCTTCACTTTTGGGAGAAACATCTGGACTCAGCAGAGACGAACGAAATAAAACAGGTTGTCGAGTTTTATTTCGTTCCATAATCTCAGCAGGTGGTGTCAACGTTGTTAATTTATAAATCAAGAGGTTCAGCTGCTTTTGTCCAGACGATGTTCTGCAGATGTGCCTGAAATCATCTTCCTGTTGGTGACGGGTTTGTTCTGAGTTTAACCTGCTGGATTAGATTCAGCTCTGACGACAGGAGAGTTTCTGTTTACGTGAATCTTCTGAACGTCATCTCCGTCTTTTCTTCTTATTATTATTTTAGTGACTCCGGCGTGTGGCCTTTGTGTTTGCAGGATTTACTGATTTCATGTTCAGAATCAGAAAACATGTCGTCATTCTCCACACGTGTGATTCTGTATTAATAATCATTCGGACTCGAGCCAGTGTTTCACCTCTGTCTTTAACCTTCCTCTCTCCTCCTCATCACAGCTCAGATGAATGCTCCCAGTTCAGAAGCAGCACGGTGTGAAATTAGTTTCAGACCCTGTTCAGTTTGAGTACGTTTTATCTCGCGCTCTTTAATTGGAGCAGAGCTTGAACGATGAGTGAACTGGTCGCTGTGATCAGGGAATTAAAAGAGTCCGATTTTAAAACCGTCATGAGAACAAGACGTCACCGGAGCAGACGAGGTGCACTGTGTGTTTCTGGTAAATTATTTAAATTTCCTTTATTCTGAAGAGGAGACAAATCTGGACTCGTATCTGCAGCGAGAGGACGGGACGCCATGTTTGATTTTCAGTGAAATGACCCTTTAATTAGCGGAGCTAAAGGGATGTTCACACACGTGGCAGCTTTGTTAACAACACTTATTGACGTCTGTGAGGGAGTTTGGGGTCTCAGACAAAAGGGACGTGGGGGACGTGCAGGTTAATTATAAAACATCTGTCCCGGATGAAGGACTGATGTTTCGTAGAGTTGTGCTCTCACACTCTTTCTTTCTCTTCTTGCTTCTTCCTGTCGTTGATTTAAAGTTTGTTTAAGAGTTAATGAACATCGGCTCTGTGGCTCCCCTAGTGGCTGCTGGACACATTTCACATTGATGGTTTCAGGCTTCACATCTGGAGCTGATGTGAGAGAGAGTGTTCGTAAATTAGAGCGAGACATAAACAAACAAGCTGTTTCATTGAGCGTGAATCATTCGAACCAGATCATGAACCTTGTTGATTCAACTTTGTGGTTGATCAGGTTTTCTGGCCCGAGCAGCTTCGTCAGTAACAAACATGATAAATGTGATCTCAACCTTCAGAGAATCATCGACCTGTAATAAACTTTACTTTGGCAAACGTGACGGATTCCAGCAGCGGCCACGAGACTTGTCTCCTCCTGCATGAAGGGGAGCAAGTTGGGACAGGAAGGAGAATCTTGAATGGCAGAAATCTTTCAGCATGACACTGAGTCCGTCACATTCACACTTTACTTGTGACTGAAGTCGTGTATGTCCTCAGTCTGCTGGAGATGAATATTGGGCTTCATCGTGATCATGGAGACGGAGGATGAAACTTTAACCTGAGACCGAACGACACTGGTTGAGTCTGAATCTCCCTCCTGAGCTCATGAACGCAGCTGCTTCACGAAGAGGAAACCGAGGAAGCGTGAGATTCTGCCGTCGGTTCTGCTTTCCAGTAAAATCCTCAGGTCCTCAGTTCAACAGGCCAAACTTTTTAAAACCAGTCTCTCCACACTTCTAAAAACATCACATTCTATAAAAAGTAAGGAAGTAGAGAGGAAGAAGGGAGGAAGTAAGAACAAGTGAAGGAATGGAGATGAAAAACTGATCTTCACACAGAGAACGTTTCTTTGGCCTGAAAATATTGTCGCACAGCGTCTGAGAGGAAATGTGAAATATGAATCTGCATCCTCAATAAAAGAAACTCAGTAAAACTTCAACCATCGTTTCAGATTTTATTTTCTTCATGTCAACAAATGTTAACTTGATCAGTTGTAAAACTAAGATTCAGACCGGTTGCAGATGTAAATACAAACATGATCAGTGACGTCCAGTCGCTGTTGTGGTTCAGTGATAATATAATGGTTCAGTCACTGAACTTCAGATCCAGGCTAACTCACCCCCCTGTTTCCAGTCTTTATGCTAAGCTAAGCTAACGGCCTCTGGCTTCATATTCACCATTAATGAGGATGATCTCAAATCAATATATTGAATTTAATGAGGAGCAAATCATCTTTTTAAATAAAATGAGTTTAATTCAGCAGCTTGAGTCTAGAATAAGTTACCTGCCTTCAAAAAGTTCTGATTAATCCCCACAGACCAAGTAACGAGTAGAACCCACAGGACATTCAGTAAAGTCAAAGTTAAATGATCGTAGAGGAGTCGTGTGTCACGTTTTATTGAATCTGAGACCAACTGGTTCAGTAAAACATGAACAAACCCAGGATCCACTGTAAGTTCCTGATCAGGTCCCAGCGTCCAGGCCCAGGAGCATAGTTCCAGATTCACTGGGAGGAAATCTGGAAAACAAAATCTAGTTTATTGTGCGGTGCATACGTCCAAGAGACGGACACAGAGTATGTGGACATCCAGAACCTGCAGCGTGAAGAGACGGGAGCGTGTGTGAGATCACATGAGCCTCAGACTGTGTCTGGTCCAGTTCCAAACTCAAGTCTCCTGATTCTTCTCAGAGAACTAGAGTCTCAAAGACCTCAGAGACGAGTCAAGTGTCCAAATGTTAGAGGACATAATGTCCAGAAAAGGCCTGAGGGACACCAGCTCTGTCTTGTGTGTTGGGTTCTCCTGCAGGTTCCCTGGATTCCACCGTGAGACTTTCTGATCTCCTCCACCTCCTCAGAAGTTCAGTGCTGTGTGATCTTTCTCTTCCTGCGCTCCTCCTCGCTCACCTGAAGCCCCTCCATCATGGAGGAGGCGGGTCAGGACTTTGAGGAGACGCTGGTGGACGTCTCTGCCGCCTCCTTCTGCTCCTCCTGCTGCATCCTCTTCTTTTTCCTCCAAACCTCCGTCTGTTTCCGAACACTCCTGCACAGCTCGCTGCAGCTCCACCTGAAAGACAGCGACACCTGTAATTCACTGACGGACACGGTCTTAATATTCATAGAAGCATCTCACCTGCAGGGGGAGCCCTGCTTTGGCCCCGAGCAGAGTCGGAGAAAACCAGGGTCTGAAGATCTTCTCACATATCACCTGAAGACGAGAGGAAAAAGAAAAGTTCAGAAAGAAGGAGCGAAAGAAGAGATGGAGGGAGGACATGAAAAAGTGCCCAAAGTTAACAGGAGAGGAAAGGAAACCAGATTATCAGGAAGAAGACAAAGGGAGGGAACTAGGGAATAGGAGACAAGAGAGGAAAAGAAAGAAGGGATAGAACGAGGGAGGACGTGTCATCATCACTGTCCTGGTCATCACTCGTCTTCTCCTTTGTCCTTCTCCTCTTTTGTTCCTCTGTTACTTCTTCTACTATTTTTCATTTTCCTCTTTTATCTTTTCTCTTCGTTCTTTTTATTCTTTCGTTTCTTGTTGTTTTGGATTCGTCCTATCTCACGTCTCGTCCGTTTGACGTGTTTGTGTGGAAATCTGTTTTCTCTCGTCTCGTGTTCACACGTCCTCCTGAATGCAGGGGACCTCGTATCATATGTCATGGGACACAGGAGCCGGCCGGGCGATGAGAGTCCGTCCGGCGTCGTCATGGTGATGACGGTGATGTCCAGCTCTTTTATGTCCCAGGTTCTTCCTGGAGTCCGACGTGCAGACGAGTGAAAATGTAAAATGATAATAATAATAATAATAATAATAATAATATAAACTGGTCGTAAATATAGTATTTATTTAATAGTATTTAGTTATTGACCCATTTCTAATGGTCATAACTTGAGTACATTTTCATACTAGTATAAAAATGTACTCAAAACTTCGAGTTGTCATTATATAATAATTATAATTATAGTAATGTTAATGTAGAATAAATTAATAACAAATATTCACTGTTATCTATTATTTGTTTATTGAGGCTGATTTTCTGCTTTAAACAGAATTTATGACTCAGTGTTAAATGTTTAATTATATGGAGACAAAAATGATAAAGAACATAAAATCAAATCATCCCTTTAATTTATGGCCTCATTCTAAATATAGTGATAAAGTAATAACCCCCCCCCCCCCATCAGTCATTATCATTCCACTCGTCGCTCGACTGATAATTAAATGTTGTGAGAGATGGATCACTGAGTCTGGGACGAACCAACGACCTTCTCATTTCTCAACCGTCTCGTCAGGAGCGAGAACACGTACAGGCCTCGGTTCACGTGTTCAATGAAGGAGGAGGAGGAGGAGGAGGAAGAGGAGGAGGAGGAGGAGGAGGAGGAGGAGGAGGAGGAGGAGGAGGAGGAGAGAGACAAACAGTTACTGCAGGAGATAAAAACTCAAACGCTGTTCTTACCCACGTTCACGCAGCTTCTTAAATGAAGAGCAGATCTTTTCCAGATCCGTTTGACTGTTCAACCACGTTGGGTCGTTACGGAGCATCAGACCTTCGTGTGCTCTCACCTGCAGGTTGCTGTTGCGGCGTCGGGGGCTGCACTTGCGTTTGCTCAGGATGCATCTGGACGAACAGTCGAAGAAGTTGCAGTCGTCGTCACTGCTGCAGTTCTGGTCCAGGATGTCCCTCATTTTGGGCTCAAAGAACGCCATGTCCACGTCAATCGCCACAACCTTACAAATGTCAAACGAAATCTAGAATTAAAACAGTCCTCCTTCCAGAGGACGTGATTTGGCTTCACTTTAGGGAGCTGTCCTGGCGTCCATCTTTATTCGCGGCCTCTGACCGAGACGTGGACTCACCGTCAGGTCCGTCCTGATGGCAAAGTTCTCCGGTTTGATGTCGCACAGGTGCAGTTTGTGGGTGAAGTCGTTGTCAAAGTGCCAAACCATGTCCAGAAAACTCAGCGCGATGCGATGCACCATCTCCCGGGCCGTCCACCTCCCGCGGGCTCCGCCTTGGTCCTGACCCTGCAGCCCAGAGACGTCCTCCAGGGAAAAGATGTTCTGGTCCCAGGCGTGTCCGGCAGACAGGAACTCCACGGCGTAGAAATGACCGCAGGACCCCAGAACCTTCGCCACGTGGACGCTGAGGTCCTGCAGGACTCTGAGGGACATTCAGAGAAACAATATCTAAAGACAATGTTTTCATTTTCTAGAAGAGACGTCTGAAGGACGACATCACCTTTTACTGTACACTGCAGTTTGTGTTCATATCAAACCTAAGTAACACACACACACACACACACACAGACACACACACACAGACAGACACACACACACAGACAGACACACACACACACAGATAAGCAGCAGGTCATCTTCGTCTCACCAGGTTTCTTTTTATTCTCGTCTTCAGATGAACAAATGATTCATGGAATCATAAAAACAACATTTGTCCAAAACTAGGAGCCTGGTCTCACTTTTCATTTGACAGTTGGTCAGTGTTCTGGAGTTTTCTGTGGAGGAAGTGATGTCAGCTGTCTCACCTGAGGAAGGTGTACTCCTCCTGCTGCAGCAGGGACCACAGGGACGCCAGCTCCGCTCTGGAGAAACTCTTGTCCTGGTTCTTCAGCTTCTTCCCCCAGAGTTTGGCCAGAGAGCTGTTACCTCCTCCTCCTCCTTCCTCATCCTCGTCTTCTTCAGCCAGCCCCAGCGAGTTCCGTACCTGGCATCAGAGGAAGTATTTACGTCGGCCTGTAAGATAAGCACATTTGTGTTTGAGCCAAATGCCGAGGATTTGATGTGACTTACTTCCAGAGTGGCGTAGAAAACCACATCGAGAGGGGAGAGCTCCTCTGCTGTGTCCTGTCGAACAGAGGGACAGATTGAGATCGTTATTTCTTCTGATCTGAGTTTAGTGGCTGGAATCAAAGCGCAGGCGTCACCTGGTAGTCCAGGATTCCCAGAGGCTCATAGGAGGAGAAGTTCTCCAGCTTGGACTTCAGGATGATGGGTTTTCCTCTCCACCGAGCCTCGATCACCTTCTTCCCGTTCTCGTAGTAGAGGCAGCGCTTGTACTCGACCAAGCTGAGCACACACAGGTCCTCGCACATGTCCCCCGTCACCGAGCCGTCGCCGAACTCCAGACACTGAGGGACAGAGCGGGGGACACACAGAGGTTCGTCAGGGAGCAGCTGGACATGAAATGTTGGTAAAGAGTCAAAGTTTTAACAAGGAAACAAAAATAATTCTCGTTCTTCATATGAAGAGACTCTTTCAGAACAGAAATGATTTTTGATCTCATGTCGTGGTTTGTAGTTTTCTTCCTGTTGCCTCAATGTGACGTGTGTCTGCACGTGTGTTTCAGTTTCTCTTCACGTGAAGCAGATGATTAAACATCTGAGCGGACGCAGTCATGAGCACACAAACCGTACGACGGTGACGTGCACACGCAGCCTGTGAAGTGTCTGAGCGGCTCAGCGTCCAGGAGGTGCGAGGGACCAGGCCGGGGATTAGCACCGCTCTGGGATTAAGCGGCTAATCCTCTCACTGGGCCGCCATTCCAACACAAACATGAGTCGGAGGGAAGTTCAGAGACCTGGACACACACCTGCTGTGTGAATCCAGCGTGAAACATCCGCTCCCTTTAATGTGAACTACATGAGCTTCGTTAGAAAGGTGGACAGAAGAAGAAGAGAGGAGGACAGACACGTTCATCCTGACGTGAGACAGATGAGACACTTTTCATCTCTTCACCATCAAACTCCTCCTGCGTTGAAGAGGACGCTTTAGATAATGTGAACATTTAGCTCTTGGTCTGTTTCCTGACTCGTAAACATCTGCAGATGTTCCGTGAATCCAGATGTGAGTGAATGTTAACACTTCCCAGCTCGTCCAGCTGCACCTGATCTGTCCACAGGAGTCGCTTCATCTGAGGGACGTGTTGGCGACGGCCGCCTGACGATCGCTGTGGAGGCTCGAAGGATCCTGTTGGTGTCGGAAACATCTGTAATGAGAACTGGAACATCTGTGTGTGTGTGTGTGTGTGTGTGTGTGTGTGTGTGTGACTCAACAGGAGAGGGAGGGGAGGTCTGTGATTGACAGCCCACTTGTGATTGGCTCCAGCCTCACAGATGATGGATGAAAATCTTTCATGATCTTTGAACTGGGTCTTGTTTCCTTTTTATCTCTCAGCTCCTCGTCCGGTGGGATCTCCTGTCAGAGGAGCAGAGGAGTGGAGGAGCAGAGGAGCAGAGGAGTGGAGGAGTGGAGGAGTGGAGGAGTTCCCCCGGCGGACTGGGACATCTGCACACATCTGCAGCTCAGCAGCTTTCACACATCCGCTCTAAGTCCCTGGATTTTCTCCACCTTGCATCACATCACACTCTCCAGCTGCTTCCTCCCTCCTCAGCCCTGCAGCCAGTGCACCCCCCCAACAGGAGAGGATCATCTTACTGTGAGTGTGTGTGTGTGTGAGTGTGTGAGTGTGTGTGAGTGTGTGTGAGTGTGTGTGCATGAGGTTAAGTTGTGTATTTACTGAGCAGCCTTTGTGAGGTGGAAACATCGTCTCTGCTCTGTGGTTTGAACTCAGATGAGCTGGAACAGACAGAATTCTGTTTTTTAATTCAGAGGTAAATGGATCATCCAGTTTTTGATCCTGAAGTTTCTGCAGCAGTTTGAAATAAAAGTTCAGTCTTCACCTAAACCACAACCTCTTAAAATGCAGGAGTTCTTTCCCTGACAGAGTCATGAGAGTTTTATTTCAACCTCTGACGACGTTTCAACTCTTCCAGTTGACTTTTGTCCGTTTGAGCTTTGATTTCATGACTCTTGGTTGTTTTTGTGCGTTCACTTCATCCATCACTTGTTCAGAGCGATGAGATAAACGACGCTGAATCAGTTTGGTAGTTGTGGATGTGTTGTATCGATCCAGCTGCTGATGTGATGTGAGACGCACCAGATGTCCGTCTCCACGTGGACAGATGTTCACATTCCAACCCGTGGCTGCAGAGGAGGCGTCCAGCTCTCACACATCGTCTCTGTCTCGGTGTGGACGTCACGAGCGGCGGCGTCCAGATGAAGAACGTGGAATCCATTAAAACTAAATCGTCTGAATCTGATGTTTTCGGAGCAGCTGATTCACAGAGAGTTTTTTTGGCCGACTTCCCTCCAGAGGACGGAAACATCGAGATCTGGAGGTGAACTCTGGTCCTGAACCAATCTGAGCATCCAACCAACAGCTGGAGCTCATTTACACACGTGTGTACTTATCACCGAGAGCGGAACGTCTCCTGTCAACAAAATGATTCTCTCAGTCTTTTTACCCTTCAATCTTTTCTTCCTTCCACACATCCTTCTCTTCTTCTTTCTTTCTTTCAAATGTTTTTCTAACGTCTCTATTCTTTAAACCTTCATCCCGTTTTCTTTCTTTTCTTCCTGATTTCCCAGCCGACCCTTTATTCTCTTTTAATCTCCTCTGTTAATTTCTTTCTCTTTGTTCCTCCCACTCTTTTATTCTTCTCTCCTTCATTTTTTGCCGCCTTCCTCCACTTTCTGTCCCTCCTTTCCTTCCTTTCCCTCTTCACTCCATCTGAAACCAGGACTGGAGACTCCTCTATATTCACGGTTGATACCTGGTTTCATTTTCCTGTGAATCCATTTCCTTCCTCCTCGGAGCGGTCAGAGAAAGCCGAGACGTTTCCGACGTCTCGATCGCGGTGAAAGAAGTTCTTTGTTGTCGCGCTCTCACCATCACATTCCACGACGGTAAAACCCGAACACACGCGGAACATTCAAAGGCCTTAATGACATTCCTGTGTCTACTGAGCCTGAAGGCCTCGGCCGACTGAGCGAGCAGCAGCGGCAGAGCGACGGAAACAAAGGTCGAACGGTTTGTGTAGAAAACTACTGAAAGTTTCTGTCTGAACTTGCCGAAGTCGTTAAGGTTTTTCAGGGATCACGAGCCTGAAGCATGTTTCTGGAAACTAATTAAAGGAGTTCAGTGGTGTTTGACTTCATCTGAGAGAGTTCTCTGTAGAGCTAAAGCTTTTTAAAGTTTAAAGTTTGACTTTAAACTTGAAGCTCCAGTGTTCAAGATTCAGGTGAAACGATCTGTTGTTAGAAACTGAAAAGATGTTTTCACGTGTTTCAGCTAAACTGTACGACTTCTTGTTTTGTTTACCCTCGAATGAGACATTTATATTTACATACTTTATATTTACATACTTTATATTTACATACTTTATATTTAAATACTTTATATTTACATACTTTATATTTACATACTTTATATTTACATACTTTATATTTACATACTTTATACATAAACGTTATATTACTATGGGTCTTTCTCTGAATGTAAAAGTTCTGTAAAGTTAAAAAGCCAAAGTCTGTGGCGACGTGGGCTCGGATCAGAAAATACTATCGGAGAATTCTATGGTTACTTCTGGTTTCACAAAAACCAAACTGGATTCTTGAAAATGCTCCGAAACATTTGCCGTCTCTGTGAGCCGATGCTTGTTCAGACAGAAGTGAACCTCAGGAACAATAGTCTGCAACAGGTCTTGTGATTCTCCAGATGTTAAATGACCATGTGCATCACACTGGTGCCTCCGTCGCGTCTGTATGCACATTGTTATGGATCCACTGTGGGCGTGTCCCAGACCACAGCGGCCTCACCACAATTCTTTCCATACATTTCATCAGACGTCAGAGCGAGGGATTCTTTCCTTTAGGGTCTCAGGCTTTGTTGGGGACACGCCAGATGACTTCCTCTTTCCACATTGCTGCTCGAGCGTTGGCGTCCACAGATCTCTGCAGCACGTTACTTGTGTTTTAACGCCACATGATGATGATGATGATGATGATGAACAGTTGGAGATCCTACACATGCGGGACATAAACAGCTTCACAGTGCCCCCTACAGGCCAAACACTCCAGAGACGCTGAAGACAGAAGAGTCTTTGAGAAAGACACTGGACCCAAACATCTGTTCTGTGACGAGGGACAAGCAAGTTTCCCACGTGGGTTGATGAAGAGCGATACGGGTTAAAAAGCGTCACCGTCACCCGCAGCTCCGAAACAAGTGATCAATCACCGGTGACAGGAGGTCAAAGGTCATGTTCAGTCATGTACAGTGAAAATCAACACCTCGTAAATGCTCCTGTTGTTCTGAGCAGCACCAGAACAACAGTGTGACTTTTATTATAGACTGTGAAATGTTGGAGGTGTGGGCTGAATGGCTCGTATTCACTGCTGCACGTACACAATGCACACACACACACACACACACACACACACACAGCGTGGGTGGACCAGTTGAACTCTGGTTTAGTTCAGGGGAAGTGTGGGCTGATCTCACAGCTGGTGAGTCCACAGCCGCAGGCCACAACTCAGTCTGCACCACTGCTCCTCCGCTGGACGAGCAGGTGACTGTTGTTTTACAGATGATGAACAGCAGCTCTCACACTGATTTCACTTTGTAATTGTGTTGGAGCTGAAGTCGGAGGAGAGCAGAGGAAACAGCTGACGGGGAGTTTTGTCCTCCGAGCAGCGAAGAGAGAAGTGGGCGGAGAGGGTTTGGAACAGACTTGGTGATATTTCAGTTTTTGGGAGACGGTCGCTGTGTGAAGGGCGCAGCATCGTCACCTGTTGCAGTGACTCGACCCGGAGGTGTCGAGCACCCGCTGAAGACAAACTGCCTCCAAGTTCAGTTTAAATAAATCCAGTAAAACTTAAGTGTTCGCTGCCAACAGGCCTGAAGTGAAGCAGAACACACACACGCACACGCACACGCACACGCACACACACACACACACACACACACACACACACACACAGCCATCTCTCTCTCCGCAGGCATCACTTTATGTATGAACTCGGGGAAAACACATAATAACAGTGGTTAAAGAAACACGTCTGCCGGCTGCAGCTCTGCAGTAAAAATGAAAAACAGCAGCAGAAACAAAGAGTTGGTTCAGATCAGAAATGTTGATTCAGAGGTTTTTCTGCCAAGATCAGAAATATTTCCGGTTTCGCCTTTTAACTACAAATTGCAGATAATTTACGTCACTTTCTTAATTTTTCCCGAGCTCGCCATCAGTTTATACACAGGTTCTCCTCCTGTCAGCGGCAGGGGCCTCCCTCGGCGTCCTGGAGCCCCGAGCTCGTCGAACAATGGAAAATCCTTCATGCTCGGGTGTGACATGTTCTGTTCTGTGACTGTCATGGACGTCGAGACGCAGCCATGCAGCAGAGTTTCAGATTGGAAACCTCAGAATTCGGATGGATGATAAAAGGGACCTGAGAGCAATGTCTTTCTAGAAGGAAGGAGATGGATGTGAAACGTTTCGCTCTGTCTGGTCGTTGACAGTTTGAGACATGGTGCCCAGAGTTGTTCCACACCAGACTGTCACAGTAACACACCTCACACAGAGCAGCTCTTCATCGCGCAGCTTGTTGTGTTAGCGTCCTGCAGCGAGGCTGGATACTTCATGAGCTACAATCAACTTTGTGTTTTGGCCTCGAGCTTTAAAACCTGTCAGAACTCTCACAGACGCCAAAGAGAGCGTGAGGAAGAGGCGAGCTGCATGCAAATGTGCACTGACCAACAAACACACACACACAGACACACACACAGACACAGAGGTGACTACACACAGCTGATTTTGATCTATGATTCTCATGCAAATACACACACACACACACACACACACTCTTCTAACAACACTTGCATTGTGGGTCCCTCAAACATCGCGTCACACGTCTATTTGCATATTTCAGCCCATCGACTCAGTAAACGTGAGATTTTCATTTCATTTAAAATATTTCTGTCAGAAAGATGGAAATGAAAATGATCTCCTCCTCCCGGGCCTCCTCACTGTTCTCCTCAGCGACTGTTTTGGGGTCAGTGGCGGCTTCAGAGAGAATAGCAGAGGAGCAGCCTTGTTGACGGAGTTCAAACGGCTTCGTTGTGACCCTGAAGGCCTCGTCGTTGGTATGCAGCTCTCATCTCGCTCTCTTTTGAAAAGACCCTCTCGTCATCTTCTCTCTCTCTCTCTCTCTCTCTCTCTCTTCCCCTCCTGAGCGTGCAGCAGTCGTGGCTGATCACAGATCAGCAGACGACACAGTTTTTACAGTGTAGTTTTGTCCCTTTAATGTTCAGGTGGTTTCCTCTCAGTCGTTCTGACGCTGATCTGAACCACAGTCATATTTCATCATGATCACTGTGCAGCTCTTCAGGAAACACGGCAGGAGACAGATGTGTGTGAAATCAGACCGACACCAACAGATGACCGAACATCTGCTCTGAGCCGTCATGTTTCCTGCAGCTGTTCTCTTCTCTCTTATCGGATGTTGTTCTGCAAATCCTCCAACACTCAGAGAAGCTGCGGAGACTTAGACTGAAGCAGTTTTCATTGTTTACAGGTGTGAACGTTCTGAGGTTCATCGTTAAAACCATCAGAGTGACACGTGTGTGATCTTCAGGACGCGCTCACACCTGGTTTGTTTCAGAGCTTCAGACTCTGAAGGAGAGCGAGTGGCCGCGGCTGCAGGTTGTTTCTGAGAGTTTGTCTAAAGCCACGAAGACGATGTGAGAACGTGATGATAAACTTCTAAAACAGTCTGAAGGAGACAAACAGCTGATGATGAATTATCCTCTGGGGACAATGACCAGCACATAGTCACACTATCAGCAGGTCCGTTCACCTGCGATCAAACCAGAAACACAAACCAGAAGCTTCCGTATGTTGAAGAATCTGTTTATAGAAATTCACCTGAAGGTGAAACGCTTTGTTTCATGTTTCCGTCGACGTGTCATAAATATCAAACATGTTAGTGTCGGAGTTCAGCTTCACTCTCACCATCAATCAGCTGCTGACTTCATCACCAGCTCAGAACCACACTCTCCATCCATCCGCCTCCGTCAGCACTTTGAACCTCTCTTCATTTATCATTTATCCATTGTCAGAGTAATAAGATTGATTCTGATCAAACCAATATGTTCAACTATCATGTAAAGTATTTCCTCTTTTTAAATCCTACTCCTCAAACGGGCACCGTGTACGTTAACTCCATTTGAAACTGTTGGTTTGCAGAACTTTGCTTTCACTGAAGAATCTCTCCGTGTCACTAGAAAGGATCTTCAGCGTTACGCTCCGTCACCAGAGACGAGGACCGTCACGCCCTCGGGCTCTTCAGCTCGTCACGGTCGAACGTCGGGTTTGTTTTCAGTGTGAGGACGTTCACAAAGATAATCAAGTGTCCGTGCACTGTGTGCACAACTTTATACCGTCACGTGTAACAGCTGTGAACTTTTTATTTATGATTGAACGCTTTTTAAAAATATGAAGTTTCCTGAATTTCCCTCCTCGTGTCGATGACGCAGGTTCTAAAGGGAAACAGAAGATGGAGACTCTGCCTTGATCATCATATCTGACAGAACTGACCTATCGTCCTGCATGTGGAGAAGGTCGTGAACACATAAATGTACCAGGTTAGATTCCTGACGAGTCACAGAGCTGCACTTCAGATAAACCTGGAGCTCTCGGCTGCTGTTCAAGAACAAACCAGGCAGCATCAGAAACCTGAGGGAGGCCATACAAATGCAGAGTCAGACCATATATAGGCAGAGGAATGCCAGAGACATGCAGGGACAGGCTGAGACCAACTACACATCAGCCATCAGACCGTAAAGAGTCGGATGTTCATCCAGAAACATGCAGATCGGAGCTGGAACAGAAACCAGGTGTGCAGAGCGGCACAGGACAGAAAGGTGGGATGGATCCTGAGGACGTAGAGACAGAGCGTATGACTCCACTCTGGGTTCCATTAAAGAAAAGGTGCAGCTATTGATGGACGGATGAATGAATAGATGGATAGATGGATGAATGAATAGATGAATAGATGGATAGAAGTAAAGATGAATGAATAGATGAATGAATAGAATGAATAGAGGAAAGAAAGGTGAATTGGTGATTAAACAGATGAACGTGTGACTCTGATGCAGACGCAGGAACTCGTTTGGACAGAAAACACGGAGCTGACATGAAGTCCGTGTTTCGGTCAGAAGACAAATCTACAGCTTCGATCTCCGTCAGCCCAAAGTCAAGCTTTCGTTTTCTGACTGCGATCGATGCAGCGGCTTCCAGACGAGCAGTTTCCCAACAGTGTATTTTTAGTTTGTCCCTCAGGAGCTCGTCTCTGACACAGTGGACGGACAAACATCAACATCCACAGTGAGACGGAGGAATAAACCAGAGTTCAGTGATCCTTCGTTTACAGCTTATCTCAGCACCTTCACCCTGTCATTAGAATCGAGAGCGAGGCTCTAGGTTTCACAAAATCTCAGTCATTCATCCGTTCATCCATCCATTCATCCATTCATCCATCAATCCAACCATCCATCCATCCATCCATTCATCCATCCATCCATCCATCCATCCATTCATCCATCCATTCATCCATTCATCCATCCATTCATCCCTTCATCTTGAAGGAGGGATGAGCGTAGGGGAGGAGGAGAGGATGATTGACGGACCTTAGTTCAGTTCACACCTGGTGATCCGGTACCTCAGCGCCGACAGTGGGATTATCTGTCGGTCAGCGAACACAACACAAGGTTCCGTTGTTGAATCTCATCTTTGAGTTTTTTTCGGAGACGAGCTGTGCAGAGAATCTTTTATTCAGCAGACGTGCATCTGTTCTGCGTTACTGCGCCTGAGCAGCCGCATCAGCCTCGGGGAACTCAAACCCTCCGTCAGCTGCTCTGCGGTCGATGCTTCAGCAAACACCGACGGTTTGTCGACTTTGGACGGTTCATGTGGGAGTTCGTCAGTTTCCACTTTGGATCTGTAAGAGCTTTGATATGAGCCTGTGTGACGCAGGACATCTACAACAACAGTTCATCACAATAAAGAGGAAAAGATCCAATCATGACGTCTCATCGAAGAACTAAATAAAATCAAACATGATCATAAACATGTTGTTTATGTTTTTGTATTTTCTCATTATGCCTATTCCCTATACATGCCACCAGGGGGCGATCAAGACTTTTTTGGAAGAACCAGGTGGAGGAGAAATAAAAACAAGAGTCATGGTTCTTGAAAATGAAGAGGAAGAAGAGGAGAGTTATTTGTTATCAGTGTTTACCCACAATGCACCAGTAGATGCTGCGCTGGATAAGGCAGTGAGGTCTATAAGAGCTACTGACCTCTGTTTGCCCGCCCCCCCCCGTTTACTGTAACGTTCAGGAGAACCACAGTTTGGACAGAGGAGACAGACGAGTGTCTCGTCTGTAAACTGGAGCGAGAGCTCTGCATGTGTCCGTCCCGTTAACTGTGGCAGTGAAGTCGTCAGACACTCATCAGATGATGAGCCACATGTTTGCACATCTGGATTTAACACCAGGGTCAGAATGTGTCAGTGATGTGAACATTATTCTACTTTAGCAGTAACATCACTTCTGGGCAGAGTTGGTACTCTGGTGCTCGGGGACTCACCAGTCTCTGCAGGATCCTCTTGCTCTTGTCATCGGTGCAGTAGTCGGACATGATGCTCCTGTGCACCAGAACCAGGCCGTTCAGGAACAACCAGGAGCCGAACCAGAGCAGCGCGAACACCAGGGTCCCCCGACGGGACCACAGCCGGAGGCCCAGCCACCTGAGCAGGCACATCCTGCCCCCGCCCCGCCCCCCTCCACCCGCCGCCACTCCTCCGGGGAGCATTGGAAGTGGCACAAAGCGTTTCTCAGGTCGTCTGGATCGTTGCCGGATGATAATGAAGTGGTCCAACTGCAGAGAGAAGCTCCAGAACTCAGATTCTAAAACTGTTCAACAAGAAAACGACTTGAGGAGAAGTTAGAAAAATGTCCCGTTCACTTCTCATGTCACACAGATACTGTTGAACCGTTCATCCTCTGTGTTTGACTCAGTTTGTTTTAAAAGATAATGAATTCCATCATCGGCGTATCGTCAGCACCTGCATCTTTATATCTCCCATGATCCTCTGCAGGAAGTTATGGTGGAAATCCAAGATCCAGAAATGTGCGTTCAGTCATGAGGAAAATCCTGTTTCTCTGCGTCCCTCGGACTTTATCCTCCTGACAAAGAAAACTCTGTTGGTTCTGTGCAAACACTTTAACATGAAAACAGAAGAAGAGCCCAGTCCAGTAATCATCCAATCAGAGCAACACGTTCCAGAAGCTGACGGCTCTGACCTCCGGCTCGGCTCCGCTGGTTTTCCATGAGAATTATTTGCTGGAAATTAATTTTGTGTTGTCGTTTCAAATCCTGCTGGTTGATCTGTTCTCCTCTCAAATGTTGAGCAACAGGAAATGACTGAGGAGCTCGGTGGTGAGCGGCCCGTCGCAGCACTGCAGCGTCTGGACACACACAACACACAACTGGATGCTCACGACTTTACACAAGTTTCATAATATAGAAACACACTAACTCACTTTGCACTTAAAACTTCTGATGGATTTTGGTCTTTTTACTGAAAAGATTCTAAATCTATAAACTCCTGCAGCCTGGCAGCTCCGCAGCTTCTTAACCTCTAATCAAAAGTGGACGGATAAAGTTTCCTCGATGTTTGTTGGAGTCGGCAGAGGAGTTTTTTGTCCTGGATGGTGGAACGTCGTCCTGGATGTGTGACAGATCTGTGACAAGAGGAAAAGAGTCGCTGCTTTAGATCATGGAGATGAAAAAACAATCAAAGTCTGAATTAATAATCAATGATTTTGCCTCAAAGAAAAACACAATTAACATTCAGAGAAACTCTGATGATCGAAGTAGCTTCCGTGCACTTCAATAAAAAATGTAACAGCTAAAGGATTTCTCCATGTTTTGAATCGTGCAGGTTTTTCTGCAGATCTGTGGGCAACTGTCGATATCTGTCTTCTCTCAGTTCGTCTGCAGAGAGCTGAGGAGTGTCAGAGGAAACCAAACTAATAAAACCTTTCTCTGAGTTCATGGAGGGTTCAGGAGACGAGAGCCGCTCTGTTGAAGAAGATAATTATATCTTTTCCTTCTGCAGGGTCAGTGGAGAGTTTCTCTAAATGAACTGAAGGAATCTGAAGGAAAAACACCTTCGTCCTCAGAAGTTTCAGTTCTCTGGTGAACCGGCTGCAGCTCCACAAACTTCCACTGAAGCATTCCAAAACTCTGCCGTGCAATTACTCAACCATAATCACGACGTCCTGACGCGGCCGTGGTTTCTCTCACTGATCCGAGCCATGAAAAGAGGAAACCACAGCCCTGGAAAACACTCAGACACTTACCAGAAGTCAGCGGAGCTCTGCAGCCACAAACCGTCCTCAGAGACCCGGCAGCAGAACGTGACCCTGAAGGAGAGAAGTGACGGAGACGGTCATCATCTGCCTCTTTCACTTCAGCGTTTGTTTCTCAGCGACGGGGGTGTGGGTGGCGAGGAGGCGACGGCCGCTGCAGCTGTTTCCCAACTGCTCCCATTGGAGGTCGGCCTCTATTTACACGATCTCACAGGTTTGGTCTCCAAAAACTATTTCTATTCATTCAATTGTTGTCAAGTTCTCTTGTTTCTCTTTAATCATCAGTAACGACGGTGTGGCAGAATAAAAGTGGAAATTAAGTTTCAACTGTTAACGACTTTAAAATATTTTAAATGTTTAAAAACCTCGGAAAATACTACAAGTACTACATATAAATATATATGTATATATTCCTGGATCTGCCCCCTGATCCAGAATATGTAAGAGTTCTTCTCTGATGCTTCATCCAGTAGTTTTCAGGTAAATCAATAAAGACGAGTAGTATAGGCTATAAAATCCTGCCTCCTCCGTGTTAGCAGATGGGACATGGACCAGACAAAAAGTTAAAGTATATGTTAAATAAATGTCCGGGGAGTTCTGAAACACTGATGTTTGTGTTTCTGATCAGTTTGGTTTTATTTAGCTGATATAAAAGAGACGTCACGATCGAGAACACGTATCGGTGGAACCACGACGTCACGACTCCATCGCCTGAATCACGCCACAAGATGGCAGCGTTTCAGATATCTGAGATATTTGGCTTAATTTCTAGAGGAATTGAAAATGTGTCTTTATTTTCAGTCTAAGGAGCCAAACAGCGACCCTGCAGGACTCCTCCCACTGAGGGAACCACCAGGTGCTTTGTCTCACTCACCGGCTCCGTTAAGTGGCTCCAGAAGCTTCTCTGAAGCTGAATCCTGCCGTTTGGTCCTGAAGGCAAAAGTAGATTTGATGGTAAATGTGCAGCAGACAGTCCTCAGATCCACCTCAGTTCATTCAGACCAAAGTCAGAAGGGTTCAAATCCTCTTCTGACTCAAAGCAGTGATCTGAACAGGGTCTGTTAATCAGACTGAATCCTCCCGTCACCTTTATGTTGATTTACCAAATGAAAGCAGAGAATCTCCAAACATGGTCCTCAGCTCCTCAGTCGTCTGCTTCATCTGAAGTGATGATGCTGGTGCAGCTTCCAGGTGAGATAACAAATGTTTGTTATCTTATTTTCCTCTGAGATCATTCAGGAGCCTCCTGAAGTTCCTGAGACATCCTGAAGGCCCGTCAGCAGCTCTCCAGGTCATCGACAACATCCAGATAACTCATCGTTTCAAAAGAAATCACTCAAACGTTTCTTTTCAAACGACTTAAACTCACTGATAGAGTTCAGTCAAAAAAACATCCGACCCTTTTGGTTCCAGGCACAAATCAGACGTTTAACCGTCTGAAACCTTCTCGAGTGAACTGCAGCTCTGAAGTCCACAAGATTCTCCATCTGTGAGGATCAGAATTAACCAGAGTGTGATCCTGTCGTCTGCAGGTCCTGCACATCTGTCTGAGTCGCTGGCAGCAGCTGGAGGAGCTCGTCTGTTGAAGATGCTCGTGAGGATCAAACTGCTGTAAACCCTGATTCTGGACTGTCAGGCAGCTCCAGCTCTGCTCGGCTTTCTCCTCACGCTCCCACTGCCTCGCTCTCCCTCCCTCTCTCTCTCTCTCTCTCTCTCTCTCTCTCTCTGAAGCTCTACATTTGCCTGGCTGGGACAGTGTGTGTGTGTGTGTGTGTGTGTGTGTGTGTGTGTGTGTGTGTGTGTGTGTGTGTGTGTGTGTGTGTGTGTGTGTGTGCGCGCGCTCAGGCTTGTTTTTTTCCAGCCCCATTCCTCTTCCTTCCTCCAGTCTGCTGCACTCACAGCTTTTTCCTTCCTTGTGTGTGTGTGTGTGTGTGTGTGTGTGTGTGTGTGTGTGTGTGTGTGTCCTCAGGGGAGACGACTCCCCCAGCCTTCTCTCAAACTGAGGCCCCCCCCCACCCTCTCCTCATCCCTCTCTTGTATTTACATGCTACTGTACCTCTCTCTCTCTCTCTCTCTCTCTCTCTGTCTCTCTCTCTCTCTATTTCTCCCCCCCCCCCCCCCCCCTGTTACCACGGCAGCATGTCTCCACTGAGGTTCAGTCCCCACATGCAGCTTCACTGAGCCTCGCCAAATTAAAAGCTCACCCCTTCATTTATCTCACTTTTCTGTTCTGTCTATTTTCCATGCCCCCCCCCTCTGGGGTTGGAGGCGTGTCAGTAATTGCCCTCTCTGTAAAAAAGCCCGTGAAGTTCTGTGAAGGTAAAGACAGAGCATGTGGAGGATCCTGTGTAAACTGTTGTTTTAGAATCAGCAGCTGTGTAAACTCTTCAGGAGCTTTGTGTAGCTATGTGTGTGTGTGTATGTGTGTGTACAACTACAGCCTGTGGTCGTTTGTCTCCACCCGACAGAGCAGCTTGTTTCCTAACTCATCTGAGAACCTTCAACCACCAAACTCTAATGAGCATGAGACGGGATCTGAAGGATTCCCTGAGACGTGTTTGATGAAACTCCTGAAGAGAAACAAGTAAAGTCGAGTTTCTCTTGTGAGACACTGGATAGTTTTTGCGGTCACATGATCTTAACCTGAGCTTTGACTGACGGGATGAAAACATGTGACTGAGTCTCAGACCAGCAGCTGTGAACCTCTCTGATGATCCGTTTGCCAAAACTGTCATTTCCACTTGAACTCGTTAACACTCAGCACTTAACATCCACTCATCTGAGTCTCCCGTGTTCCAGCCAGACACTTATCACAGCCTCTTCGTTAGCTGCACCCAATTATCCCCGGCCCCTCGTTAGGAGCAGCTACCTCTCTCACCGTCTGCTCATTGACTCAAACACTTTCTTTAAAGTTGCTTCCTTCACAAAAATGAGTTTCACCTTCAGGTGGTGGAAGTGAAAATGTGAAAGAAGAAACAAGGAGAGAGGAAACCAGGAGAGAGGAAACCAGGAGAGAGGAAACCAGAAGAGAAGAAACTAGGAGATAAGAAACCAGGAGAGAGGAAACCAGGAGAGAAGAAACTAGGAGAGAGGAAACCAGAAGAGAAGAAACTAGGAGATAAGAAACCAGGAGAGAGGAAACCAGAAGAGAAGAAACTAGGAGAGAGGAAACCAGAAGAGAAGAAACTAGGAGATAAGAAACCAGGAGAGAGGAAACCAGGAGAGAGGAAACCAGAAGAGAAGAAACTAGGAGATAAGAAACCAGGAGAGAGGAAACCAGAAGAGAAGAAACTAGGAGATAAGAAAGTAGGAGAGAGGAAACCAGGAGAGAGGAAACCAGGAGATAAAAAACTAGGAGATAAGAAAGTAGGAGAGAGGAAACCAGGAGAGAGGAAACTAGGAGATAAGAAAGTAGGAGAGAGGAAACCAGGAGCTCCAGGCTGAGCGACATACAAACACAAGTTGTGTAGCAGCTCCACCTAGTGGCTGTATTGGGTAACTGCAAAACTGATTTTGATTTAGTTTAATATTGTTGCAGTTTCCAACATTGACCACTAGAGTTCAGAATGACTCCATGTTCATTAGCAGGACCAGTTGAGATGAAACGTGTACGTAAACACACACACACACACACACACACACACACACACACACACACACACACACACACACACACACACACACTCATGTCTAAGCCTGACCTCAGGACACGGTTCAGTCTCGTGAGGACTGAGCTTTGGTCCCATGTGGTCCTCTGGTCCTTCACCCTGAAACCACCTTTGAACTGGAGCTTTGAACAGCATCTGGTTCAGTGACTGATGCTGACGACGTGCACGAGGTGGTTCTGCTGAACAGATCCACTCTCGTCACCTCAGGCCCACAGACATGACACCAGCGTCGCTGCTGCTCGTAATCCACAACACAAACAGAACTGCTGGGAAATCAACTCTCACTCACGCTGCAGCGCCTGAGGGAGATTAACAGACTGTTGACGGGCTGATTCTCTGTCTGTGTGACGGCTGGAGGTGAGTGACCTCAACCAAACTGCTGTTTACTGTTCATTTCAGACATTCTGCTGACAAAACCTTTTGGTATATCTTCTGTTGAGGAATTCAAACAGACCCACAAACGCTCCTCTCAACAATTTGGTCCCGATGCAAACGAATGAGAAGAATATATTAAACATTACAATATGTGGTCTGTTTTAGGAGCTTGATAAGAAAACCACAGACATGAAATAGTTTTCAACTGAGATTTAATACGCAGCATCCAACTCAAACAGGAAGCAGTCTGGCGTCTTCCTGCACTTTGTATTGCAAGAAAAGAAATGTCTGGGTTTTGTTAAGTCAAATATGAGCTGTGTCCAACCAGGAAGAACACATTACTCTCACACTGGAAAACTTTGAAGACTTTAAAGAACAGGGATTTGTTTTTAAAAGGCGTTCCTAAGATAACACATTCATGACACAAAAAAAAAGAGTTCTGTGTCCTGAACTTTAACGTTTCATCACCAAGTTCTAGCCCCTCCTCCCTCGAGTGCGAGAGAATGTTTGTACCAAGTTTGTAGAAACACTCTCAAGATATGTGAAAGATATCAGGTTCTGAAGAACGGGAGAATCACGTTTCTAACATTTCCTAATGTGTGACACGGCGCAGTCATTATGTTTGATGAGAAAACAACAGGTCGGACAAGGATGAAAGTTTTCACAGATCATCCTGAGGGACCATGAACGACCTGCAGAGCAATCCACGTGTCAGTAAAAGATCAGAAACACAAAAACACACTTTAACGTTTTTATTTCAACCGCTCACAACTTCCTCACGCACACAGACACACAGAACAAATGATTCTGTAAATTGTGTGTTTGTCTGTTTGTATTGAAGAAACAATCATTTTTCCACTTTAGAGTTTTAGCATCTTGTGAACCTACGACTCATGGTTGTGTTTTCGATTAACACGGTTTCTTTACGATCCAAAAACTGAGCTGATGGACAGACAGTCAGAAAGTCTGACATCCACTCTGTGGTTAAAGTTAAAGAACGACTGTGGTTAGTGTGGAGAGAAACTAGCGCTCTCTGTAGCTTTGCAGCTGCTGGCAATATTTAAACGTTTACAAAAGAATCAATTATCACTCGTTTGACTCGAACTGTTCGAACTGTTACACGTTGGTCTCTCAGACCTTTACCCATCGGTCGCCTCACTCATTGATCTCATCCTCCTCGTCCTCAAAGTTCTCCTCTCCGTCGTTGGCGGTGGCGTCCTGGTACTGCTGGTACTCGGACACCAGGTCGTTCATGTTGCTCTCCGCCTCCGTGAACTCCATCTCGTCCATGCCCTCGCCCGTGAACCAGTGCAGGAAGGCCTTTCTGCGGAACATGGCCGAGAACTGCTCAGAGATCCTCTTGAACAGCTCCTGAATTGCCGTGCTGTTGCCAATGAAGGTGGCGGCCATCTTGAGCCCCCGGGGAGCGATGTCGCAGACCGCCACCTTGACGTTGTTGGGGATCCACTCCACGAAGTAGCTGCTGTTCTTATTCTGGACGTTCAGCATCTGCTCGTCCACCTCCTTCATGGACATGGGCCCGCGGAAGACGGTGGCCACGGTCAGGTAGCGGCCGTGACGAGGGTCGCAGGCTGCCATCATGTTCCTGGCATCAAACATCTGCTGGGTGAGCTCGGGAACAGTGAGGGCTCGATACTGCTGGCTGCCCCTCGCCGTCAGAGGAGCGAACCCCGGCATGAAGAAGTGGAGTCGAGGGAAAGGCACCATGTTGACGGCCAGCTTGCGGAGATCCGCGTTGAGTTGTCCGGGGAAACGGAGCGAGGTCGTCACACCGCTCATGGTGGCTGACACCAGATGGTTGAGGTCCCCGTAGGTTGGGGTCGTGAGTTTAAGCGTGCGGAAGCAGATGTCATACAGGGCCTCGTTGTCAATGCAGTAGGTCTCGTCTGTGTTTTCCACCAGCTGGTGGACCGACAGGGTGGCGTTGTAGGGCTCCACAACCGTGTCCGACACCTGAAGTGTCAAAAGCAAGATCAGATATAAAACACGTGATGGTGGGAAACATGGGGAACAGACGGGGTCGCACCTTAGGGGAGGGCATGACGCTGAAGGTGTTCATGATGCGGTCGGGGTACTCCTCTCGGATCTTGCTGATCAGCAGGGTGCCCATGCCTGAGCCGGTGCCGCCCCCCAGAGAGTGCGTCAGCTGGAAACCCTGAAACAGAATTTCAACTTAAAGTTTATTTCCGTCATTTCACAACAAACAGAGAAAAGACAGCTGGAGGGTCGAGTTCAACAGCTTCACCAAAGAGGTTCACTCTCAGCTCCAGAAAAGTCAGAGTGTGATTCGCTGCAGATCTAAATCAAATCTGGATCTAGTGAACCTGGGCCACCTGCTGCTGTGAGGACGTGAAGAGGTCGTGATAAATGAATGAATCAAATTACTAAATGAATGGAGCTTATGATATTCAGTGAATCAATAATAAAAGAAGGAAATGT
Source organism: Paralichthys olivaceus (assembly GCF_024713975.1). Classification (NCBI taxonomy): domain Eukaryota; kingdom Metazoa; phylum Chordata; class Actinopteri; order Pleuronectiformes; family Paralichthyidae; genus Paralichthys; species Paralichthys olivaceus. The sequence goes on from NC_091109.1 coordinate 18,153,065, forward strand.
TCCTCAGCCTACGACGGTGAGATTATCTCTGCCTCCTCTGAGCTGGTGGTCGTCACCTGGAGACAGTCGCAGTGCTCGCACTCCTTCCTCACTACGTCCAGGACTGAGTCCACAAGCTCCGCCCCCTCCGTGTAATGACCTTTGGCCCAGTTGTTCCCCGCACCTGTCTGACCTGTGGACGACCAGCACAGAGAAAATCCATCAGTGAAATGTAAAACCATCACCACAGCAGATGGGAACATGTGTTGGACTGGTGACCTATTTTTATTCTGTGTGTGACCGAGACAGACTGAGGACTTCAGCCGCTCTGCTTCTTCTTCTTCTGCTGTTTGGACAGATTCACTTTTACTCATTGATGATCACATGAAGCTGCTCAGTGGACGTAAACTGGTAGAATTCCTCAGAGACCGAATGGCTCAGAATGGAATAAAAACCCAGGTGATTGTTACCGAAGATGAAGTTGTCCGGTCTGAAGAGTTGTCCGAAGGCTCCTGAGCGAACACTGTCCATGGTTCCTGGTTCCAGGTCGACCAGCACTGCCCGGGGGACGTATTTATGTGCTGCACACACAGAGAAGACCAGAACACTGTCCTGTCAGTCTGCTTCCTGTCTAACGAACACATCAATCAATCAATCAAACTCTATTCGAACAGCCCACATTCATAAATCTGATTTTTCAATCTAATGACATTTAGAAATAAAAGATTTACACATAGAAGAAGTGAAATATTTAAAGGAGCAGTCAGAAGCTGTGTTTGGTTCTGTGTTGAAAAGACGCTGACTCACAGAGACTCACACCTCTGTCGTACTTACAGGACGCCTCGTTGTAGTAGACGTTGACCCTGTCCAGCTGAAGAGCTGAGTCACCCACGTAGTTTCCCGCGGGGTCGATGCCGTGCTCATCACTGATCACTTCCCAGAACTGACCGGGTCACAGCAGCAATGAAAAAGAAGAAGAAGAAAAGGGCTGATTGTGTTTCTGTGTTTTAATATGAACCAAACGTTTTGTCTTTGTGGTTCTTCAACCTGCTCGATGTGTGTCTGTGTGTGTGTGTGTGTGAGAGTTCATCACTGAGCCACAGCTGCAGATTTTTCCATCATACTCATCACTGATGAGTTTATTTTTACATCAGTTAGGAATATTCATCATTATTTCCTCCACACACACACACACAGTACGTTGTGTGTCATATTGTTATACTAACAGTATTAATCTGAGTGGGTGATGGTCACATTTAGAAAATGTAACTGCTCATCTAAATGTGATTTTTGAATGATAATCACAAACACGTTGAAATGTATAAATCCAGTTTCCTGTGACAGTTGAATGAACCCGAGTCTCCTCTGAGAGAATCTTCTGGATCATTTCTGTGGAGAAGTTCTGAAGCTGATCTCAGCAGCAACAGATGAAGACGCTCGAGTCTTAAATGTCCCTGTGGACTCTGAATGTGACGTCGGCGTCGCGTGCGTGTACCTTGGTTCCGATCTGGTTCCCGCACTGTCCCGCCTGGATGTGCACGATTTCTCTCATCTTTCGGTCTGGGCTCGGGTGGGCTCGGGTGAGTTCGGGTGAGTTCGGGTCTCAGCTGGAGTCTCTGTCTGTTGAAGGTCTTCACCTCCTCCTCTCATGCGCGTTCACGAGGCCACGCCCCACGCCCCACGCCCCCACCCCCCGTGGGGAGTCCAGTTCGTGCACGTCAGCAGAAAACACGCGTGCTCGGTTTGAATTGAATCTAAACGCTGACGCACCGTCATGCACGTGTTATATTAATGAGCAGCATTTCATTATTTATATTCTACAAATTAAAACTGAATTCTGACTTGAAATTCTGAATTGTGAGAAAAAGGAGAAGAACTTTGACAAAAGACAAATAAAGAGAATAAGAACAACAAGACTCATGTCGTGGTCACTCACTTTTCAATATTACTTATATACTTTACATTACAATACTTTTATATCATGCCACTCTTTTATCCTCAGAAGCCTTTTGCACATTGTCTGTTTGCAGGTCCATTGTTTTCTTTTTTACTGTGTAGGTTAAAGAAAATTCTGTCTGTTTTTTTGAATTATTACCTTTTCCATTTTAATTTCTGTAGTGTACACTACACTTTGTTTCTGCTGCTGTAACAAGTAAATGTCCCTGTTGTAGGATGAATAAAGCACTAATCTAATCTAATCTAATCTAAACATGAAGAAAAACAATGTACTTTAATGATTTCTCTTTTTTTTCTTTCTACAAAACATTTAGATTTCACACTTCATCGTCTTCTGTAGTCGACTTATCATCAGTCTAAACAGGAGTGATTTAATCTACACACAACGATGACCGGTGGAGGTCTATAAATACAGATTTAGATTTTATATATATTTATATAATTTGGAGATTATTTCTGGTATGGAGCTCAAACACACGTCTGGATGGAAATCAAACACCTCCGGTCTGAAGAAGACCATGTGATGTGACTGAAAGCTCCAGAGCAGCGACTGAGGGGTGAGATTGTTTTGTCAGGTATCAAACTTCTGATGCCCAGCACAGGTCGACGTGTACATCTTGTACAGGGTGGCCTTGAGGCTGAGGCAGCACAGGAAGTCTTAAGGGTGCAGCTTGTAGAGGTCAAAGGTCAGTTTGTGATGATGTTCCTCTCAGGTTGGCCAAAGCTCGGCAGGATCTGAGATAACAGGAAACCAGACCCGGATGAGACAGAGTCCTCAGGCCATAAATCCACTTCACCATGTGAACGAGCTGCCATCTGCTGGAAGACTAAAGAAAGTGACTGTGGTTTTACATGTCTGATATTTACCTGCAGGAGAACTTACACGTACTCTGGGTTTTACAGGTGTTGTTGGTTTGGATGAGTTAATCATTAGGAAGAGGATGAATACATAAAGACAAACAAGGGAATTAAATAAAATAGGGAAACAGAACTAGTACCAACTAGTCCTTTTGAATTTAAAGAAACAAATAGGACCAAGAGAAGAGAGACAGAGACCGTCTGTGATTGGTCACTGGTCTGAGGTGCGAGCCAATAGATTTCAGAGCTGCTTCATTCTTATGAACAAATCATTACAACAAATTAAGAGAATAAAGCAGGAGGAGGATCATTATTTATATTTTATATTTAGTTTACAGAGGAATCAGCCGCAGGAAGCTCAGAGATTACAGAGAAGATCTTGATTTGCTGAGCAAATAATAATGATCAAGCCTTTATTTGTAATGAGAAAAGTTAAAGGTCACCCCGAGAAAGTTCACACGCTCATGATCAGTTTTACTCTAGAAGTTTATTTCTACTGCTTTTGGTTTGTTTTTCATTTCAGGTTTTTAAATCTGTTTTTTAAGATACGTGTTAGCACTTGTTTTACTAAGATTAATTTTTTTTCGGGAAGTTAATTTTATGGATGTAAACTTTGGCTAAAATCATCAGAAAACGCTTCGAACATTGTGCACTGGGAGAAAAGGATGAAAATAAAACAAATCGTGTTTTTAAGTCAAATGTATTTAAATGGGATCGGTAGGAAAGTATTGATCGGCTGCGTGTTTCCCACGGACCTCTGACCGCACGGACCGAATCAAAACAACCGCGGCAGTGAAGTCTTCCGGCTGAATGTGAACATCTCGCCGACTTCCAGCGTCGTTTCACGGCCACAGATCAACATGAAGTTCCGAGGGAAAATTATAGATGTCTCCTGCCTCAACCACTTCACCCGTGAGCCGCTTTACCTGCTAACCTGTTAGCTTCCTGTTAGTTTAACTGATGCTGCTAACCTGTTAGCTTCCTGTTAGTTTAACTGATGCTGCTAACCTGTTAGCTTCCTGTTAGTTTAACTGATGCTGCTAACCTGTTAGCTTAACTAGCCCTGCTGACCTGTTAGCTTAACTAACCCTGCTATCCTGTTAGCTAGGTGGAGGCTGCCCTGCTAACTAACTCTTCCGTCCTCACCAGGAGTCGTCACCACCATCTCGAAGCTGACGAAGCTGTGCGTCCTGAGACTGACCCCAGACCACCTGTTCTTCGTTCTGTCCGGTAAAGTGGCCAATGGAGGGGTCAGCATGTGGTGTGAACTGTCACAGGTAAGAGCTGAGTGTGTTAAACTACAGAACAGACTGTGCAGACCTGGAGGTCACTGCCTGCACCACCTCCCTGTTAATGCATGGGACATGGACCAAGTGATTCACTGTCTCTGTACTGTAATGGATTCTTGTACACAGCCTATGTTCAGAACCTTCAGCCACCTGCATGGCTCAGCATCAGCAGGTTCTTTCAGCTCTTCCTGTCCGTGCGTCCTCCCTCCCTCCGCAGGCCAACTTCTTTGATGAGTACCAGATGGAGGGTGTGTCCCCTGAGGACAATGAGATTTGTCTGGAGGTGACTCCCGAGAACCTGTCCAGAGCCCTGAAGACGGTCCAGAACGCCAAGTCCGTCAAGGTTAAACTGACCAAGAAGCACTGCCCCTGCCTCACCATCGCTGCGGAGCTGGTGAGTGTGTGACAACAGAAGAAAGTCATTTTCTTACAGGTCAGTTTGTTGCTGTTTCTACCACAGACTCTTCTGCTACGTCCACATGAAGACTCGGATCCAGTTCTACGTTTATCTATGTTGATATCACGATGACTATTGACAGCTTTACTTTCTCTGTCTTAGTTCCTGAATCCACAATCACACATTTTGAGTGTTTTACACTGTTTGGTAAAAAGACGACGAGAGTTATGTTCAGCAGCAGGGCGGAGACATGATGTGATGTCCTCCCTTTGTCCGTCCAGCCCACCCTGTCCAGCATCAGTCGAGTCGTCACTCACGACGTCCCGGTCAACGTCATCCCCCGCAGACTCTGGCATGAGTTCAAAGAACCAAACATGCCAGACTTTGATGTAAGTGTAACACACGTCCCAGTATTTAATCAAGCAGCGCACTGATTACACACGTTTATCTTACAAAGGACTCATTTTCCTCTTAAATGTGGTTCAAGTGCAGGTCACATTAAATGTGTAACTTCACGATGCTTCTCACGTCTGGAGTTTTCTGACAGTCAAGACCACGGTCGCTCAGAGTCGTTTGAACTGCTGGCTGAGGATGGGACACGTCTCTGAACGGAACACGATGTGGTGGTTTAGTTTCAACATCAAAATGAGATTATCCTCTGCCTACAAGTTTGGTTTGTGTGTTTGTCGTTGCAGGTCAGCATCTACCTGCCTCCTCTGAAGACCATGAAGAGCGTCGTGGACAGAATGAAGAACCTCTCAAACTTCCTGGTACAGTTCACACATTTAAAAACCCGAAATTTAAATTCACCTAAAGCATGAATGAAAGTTAAACAACACATTAAAACAGTGAACAGAGAAATTCTATATGTTTGAGCCATTTGAATGTTGGTTTCAGTTCTGACAGCAGGAGATTCGTCGTCCATCTTTATGAACAGTTGCTGATGCAGAACAATGACATTTTTTCTCTGCCACCTCCTTCGTGTGTGTGCGTGTGTGTGTGCATGTGCATGTGTGTGTGTGTGTGTCAGGTAATCGAGGCCAACCTGAGCGGACAGATGAATCTGAAGATTGAGACCGATCTGGTTTCCGTCACCACGCACTTCAAAGACCTGGGGAATCCACCGTGGGGTGAAAGGGTTTTTATTTTAGCAGCTCTGGTTCAGATATTCTTGCTTATTTTTTTCTCCATTACTCTGAATAATAATCTGCTAAAATAATAAGGAACATGATGAAAGGCTTCATTCTGAACGAGAACTCTGCTTCAGTATTGAGTTAGCATGCTGATATTAGCATTTAACTCAAAGTGCAGCGTTTCTTCTTCTGCTTCAGTGATAACGTGTAGCTGTTTGTGGAAGGGACAGTTTATTTTTACAGTGTGGTTAAGTCCAGAGCGGACACAAGGACAGAGAGAGAGGAATGATGTGCAAAGACATGGGTGTGTCCTCAGCTGCCACCACACAAATACGTTTTGAATCTAAAACGACCTCCATCCACTCGAGAGTTTCAGTTTTAGAAATCATCTCCCTCCTTAGTAACACTAGTTCTTAGTTTCAAGATCAACTTGTTAAATGTTCTAATAAAAAACTATTTTCAAGCTGATGAAGGAGCTGATGGTGGTTCAGGTTTAAGATCCACCTCCAGTTCCGTGTTGGGGGAAATATTTCACACGCTTCTCTTCCTCCTCCACTTATCTCCCCCCACCCCTCCCTGCTTCCCTCCCCTGCAGGCGACGACGCCTCACAGGACGACAGTGCGTCTCGGAGCAGGGACCCAGAGTCCATGGCTGAGGCCCGAGTGGACATCAGGAGGCTGCAGCAGTTCCTCATGGGACAGCAGGTCAACCCCAGCAAGGCCATGTGCAGTAAGTCTGCTCCTCATCCGGCTGAAAACAGTTTCATCCTAACTTCAGAGGGATTATTCATACGTCACAATATCAGCATTCTAACAGAAGAAAGGTTGAAACACCATCGTCATCTGCCTCGTGGTTTCTATAGAACCGAGAGGAACCTGTGTAGAGCACGTAAAGTCTGTTTTGCCTCTGTTGTAAAACTTAACGTCCCTGAGTCATTGTTCACTGTGATTCTGTTAGTTGAAGGATTTCACTCTCTGCTCCATCACTGTATATATTTTTTTGTCTTCCTCTCAGATCTCGTCTGTCAGAAGGTCGTCCACCTGATTCTGCTGCATGAAGATGTGTCGCTCCAGTATTTCATCCCTGCTGTGGCGTAGACTGCCGAGCTCACGAGTTGTTTCTGCTCGCTGTGAGTTTAGGGAAATGAAAACTGGGCTGTTTCCTGTCGGGGCCCAGGAGGAGACACGTGTCACAACAATGTCAAGAGTTCTACTGTCCCATGTTTCAGTGACCATGCTCCTTTCCAGATCTGTCGCTGGACCTCAGGAAGATACTGACCTCTGGTGGACAGATGGTAAACACACATGAAGGGACATTTGTGGCAGTTCACGAGATGAACGAGAGCAAACTTTGCACAATCCTTGTTTCAGGAAGTACAGATGTTATATTTGACATTAAAAGTGTCACAACAAGTTTTGATTGAAGTTTTTTTAACACACACACACACACACCTACCTTGTGGCATTTATTTGGTTCTGTGGAGGTTATGTTTTCACCCCCATACTGTTGTACTAGACTAAGTGGATGGATGGGACGTGGGTCAAGAAAGATCTGTGTAACCGTCGGTGCGATCACGTTCTCTCACATTGTAGAATAGGATGTTTTTTATGTTTTCATTGAAGTAAATCTGGCACATTTGGACGAGTGATGTTTATGAGTGTGTGGGATTTGGTGCAGATTGAACTGAGAGCACTGTTGGGCCTTGGTGGAGATGTGAGATCTACTGACAGACTTTCTAGTTCTGGGTGTGAAGTTATGAGTAATGATGTGCTTTTATTTTGAAGTAGAGACACAGTGAGAGAAGCTGACTTGTCATATGATGCAGATCCATGTGTCTTGTAGAATCTTTAGTTGAGGTACGAATGAATCTTTTGGTTTTTCCTGTAGACTTGATCTTGTACGGGTGTGACTGGGTTGTTCTTATGCAAATTAAATTTCAGTTCTGAAAACAGGAAGAGGACAATGAAACTAAACTTCTCTGTCAAAAGTAAAAAGTATTAAAAGTATAACTTGACACTGTGACTGAAGACAGTCTGCAGGCTGCTGGTTATCACTAGTGTCAAACATTCAGTCCTCAAGGTTCTGATCCTTTCTCTACTTCATCCACACAGTTTAGAGACGTGTGTGATTCATTGTCTCACAGTTGGATTGTTTCATGAGTGAGAAACTCGTGTTTGTCCATCGACTGCAACAGGTGACATGATGATAACGTTCAAATCATTTCAAACAGTCTGAAATCTTTCACATTGCTTCTACAGAGACGAGAGAATTGTGTCACTGATCTTTGTGAACATTGTGAATTGACTCAGAAGAACTTCCAGTGTCTGTCACAGTAAAACATTTAGATTCACTGTGGCCTCAGGTTTTGATGAATCAGAAATCTGGCTGTGTTGTTGATGGAGGACAAGAAGAAGGAAATGGTTGGAATTAGTTTGACAGTTTTTGAAGGAAACACTATTGGACTTCATAATTGCTGCCAAGTCCAAACACGTCAGAGTTTCTGCTCCATTCAACCTTTAATTTGGTGAAAACAACAAAGTTCCAGCTCTTTTGGTTGATTTTCTATGAATTTGAAAAGTTTGAAACTTGAGGCTTGTTGTAGCGCCACCATCTGGTCACTGACTGTTGGTGCAGGTCTGGAGCTGTGTGCTAAGTGTGCTGAGTTTCATAATGGGAGGGTGGATCTCCTCAGAAGAAGAAGAACCTGCAGCACAGCAGCCATGTTGGCTCCACACAGCAGCCATGTTGGCGCCACACAGCAGCCATGTTGGCTCCATGTTGACCCCACACAGCAGCCATGTTGGCGCCACACAGCAGCCATGTTGGCTCCATGTTGACGCCACACAGCAGCCATGTTGGCCCCACACAGCAGCCATGTTGGCTCCATGTTACCACTCAGGAGTGAGGGAGTGTCTGCGCTGCTACATGGAACGTTAACGGTTCAATGTCCGTACCGGTGAAAGTTCCCGGTGCACGTTATGTTTCTTCAGTCCCACAGAGGACGAGGTGAGTTAAATCATTTCTGTCACGATGTCCTCTTCATTTTAAGAAGTTAGCTAACTTATTAGCAACTAAATAAAACGTTAGCCTTGTGCTAACGGTAACATTTTACAGTTTAGAGTTGGAGTTAGCTTACTAGCTAACTTCTTCATTTTAAGAAGTTAGCTAACTTATTAGCAGCTAAATAAAACGTTAGCCTTGTGCTAATGGTAACATTTTAGAGTTGGAGTTAGCTTACTAGCTAACGTCTTCATTTTAAGAAGTTAGCTAACTTATTAGCAACTAAATAAAACGTTAGCCTTGTGCTAACGGTAACATTTTACAGTTTAGAGTTGGAGTTAGCTTACTAGCTAACGTCTTCATTTTAAGAAGTTAGCTAACTTATTAGCAACTAAATAAAACGTTAGCCTTGTGCTAACGGTAACATTTTACATTTTAGAGTTGGAGTTAGCTTACTAGCTAACTTCTTCATTTTAAGAAGTTAGCTAACTTATTAGCAACTAAATAAAACGTTAGCCTTGTGCTAACGGTAACATTTTACATTTTAGAGTTGGAGTTAGCTTACTAGCTTACTTCTTCATTTTAAGAAGTTAGCTAACTTATTAGCAACTAAATAAAATGTTAGCCTTGTGCTAACTGTAACATTTAACATTTTAGAGTTTAATGATTTAACTCGATTTAAAGTAAAATCTCAACACCTGCTCATTTTGTCAAAGGTGAAACTTAGTTTATTTTGCTAATGTTCAAAAACTACATCCCCCAGAAGTCCTCTGGTAGAACCTCTGTGTGCTAAGACTCATGGGAAACGTAGTTGAATTGTTTCAGCTGTCAGATATTCATACGTAGATTAAGTTAGCAAAGTTAGCTAACTTATTGTTAGCAGAGGAATGTGACGTGTTAGCATTGATGCTAACCCAGAGCTGGTATTTAACTGTTTTAATTGTTTTATCGGTTTTTAAAGATTTAAGGTAAAATAACACCTGCTCATTTAGTCCAATGTGTTTAATGAAAATGTGTAGAAAGCCCACAGCAATATTTCTTACAAAGGTAACTGAACATAAAATAGCTCCCTGAAGCTTAACAATAAAGTAAAGTAGAAATATATCAAAATATTCAAACTTTGTACTGAAGTTTGAGCTTGGCAGAAAATGTCTGGAGTTCTAATTCAAACCTTATTCTCTAGAAGATGTAGAGAATAACATGTTGTGTGTGTGTGTCCCTTTTTTTTTGCTGTTGCTTTACTTAATGGTCTATTCATACTTAAAAAAAATGGTTGTTGAACACATTTCTACACATTTTAAACATCTGTACGGAGCCCGTCTGATGGCATGGGTGGAGAACATTTTTTGCCGTGGCCACGAATTAACAACGCGTGGGAACGAGATCCTGTTCCGTGACCACGACTTGTCTAATGTGTTGGAACGAGATGATTATTAGGTGGCCACGAATTAATAAGACGCATGATGAAATCTATAACTTCCCCAAAGTCAGCATATTGTTTACGTTTGAGCCTGTGCTTTTTGAGCAGCTGAATTAAGTGTCTCTTGCTCAGAATGACTCCAGGTCAAAGTCAAAGTAGCTTTATTGTCAACTATTTCACATGTAAACATACAAAGCAGTCGAAAGAACGTTTCCCACTCTCCCCACAGTGAAACATATAAAGTGCACAGGCACAACAGATAAACAACAGATAAACATTACTTGGAGCTAAGTAATATACAGTATACAGACAAGACATTACATAACTTAACATAACATATCACTAAATAGAACATACATAGATAAAAGTATTAGCAGTGCAAGTTAAAAGAGGTAAAAGTGATAAGTAATAAAAAGTGATAAAGTGCAGAGACAGTTTGTTTCAGAGTCCTGAGTGATTTTTGGAGGGGGGGGGGGATTTCAGCCTGTTGTCAGACTGTCGGATATGGCTGGGGGGAGTGAGTGGGGAGAATTTAGCTTCCTGACAGCTTGGTGGATGAAGCTATTGCTGAGTCTTGTGGTGTGGGAACGGAGGGTCCTATGACTTCTTCCAGAGGGTAGGAGGCTGAAAAGGCTGTGTGCGGGGTGGCTGGTGTCCCTCGCAATCGAGGTGGCTTTCCGGGTGAGGCGGGTGGTGTATATGCTTTGCAAGGAAGGGAGTGGGGCACCAATGATCCTAGCAGCTGTGTTCACCACGCGTTGCAGTGCTTTTCGGCAGTATTCAGTGCAGCTACTGCCCCACACAGTGATACAGCTTGACAGGATGCTTTCAATGGTGCCCCTGTAGAATGTGTTCAGGATGGGAGTGGGGGCTTTTGTTTTCTTGAGCTTGCGGAGGAAGTAGAGGTGCCGCTGGGCTTTCTTCGCCAGTGATGCAGAGTTGGTGGCCCAGGAGAGGTCCTCACTGATGTGCACCCCCAGGAATTTGGTGCTGCTCACTCGCTCCACAGCAGCACCATCGATGGTCAGTGGTGGGTGTTCAGTGTGTCTTCTCCTGAAGTCAACCACAATCTCCTTTGTTTTGCTGACATTCAGCAGGAGGTTGTTGTCTCTGCACCACTTGGTCAAGAGGTTGACCTCCTTCCTGTAGTAGGTCTCATCGTTCTTGGTGATGAGACCCACCAGAGTAGTGTCGTCCGCAAACTTTACCAAGTGATTGGTGCTGTAGGTCGGTGTGCAGTCGTGAGTCAGCAGGGTGAAGAGCAGGGGACTGAGCAGTTTAACCACAAGTGATTTCAGGACATGTAACGCCGGCAGAAGTAATGAACAAACTTTGTGAACTCCCGCACACAGAGACTTATCTCAACGGTCCTTTCGCCCTCCGTTCCACACACACACACACGCACACACACACACACACACACCCACTTATCAAAAGCGCGCATACTTAGTATTTTCAACATGCACTTCTCTGATTAGCCGAGAGACAGACAGCCAGACCAGCTGGACAGCAGGGTCGCTACACCATCATATAATTCATCCCTAAATTAAAATCAGATCAAACTTTTCCATGTTTGCGGCTGAAGCTACTGATGCCAGAAAGTCAACAGTCTCACTGATGAAATGACAAACATTTCTCGTGGCCACGTCTTATTAATTTCTTCAGTGTGTGGTTTTTGAACAGACTTGTTTGTTCAGATTCTTTTTTACTGCAGCAAAGATCAAAAATGAGCCTTGATAGAGGAGAGAATCCATTTTTCATCTGAACTTCAATAAGCTGCCAACAATTTCTAAAGATCCAGTGGATCAGCTGCTTCTTGTTTCTATAGTAATGAAGATAAACTTTCCCCTCCCCCCCACAGAGAGACAGACGTGTGATTTCCTGTAAATGCAGAGAGGAGGAGCAGCTCAAAGTCTAAACTGAAGCTCAGACTCCATTTTAAGAACATGACGCAGACGATTAAAACAAAGTGCTGAATCTGGTGAGTGTTAACACAACAATATGTTGAATATATCTTTACTGTCACTGACTCTGAGTCAGTTTTCTACTCTTTCACATTGCTTCTACAGAGACGAGAGAATTGTGTCACTGATCTTTGTGAACATTGTGAATTGACTCAGAAGAACTTCCAGTGTCTGTCACAGTAAAACATTTAGATTCACTGTGGCCTCAGGTTTTGATGAATCAGAAATCTGGCTGTGTTGTTGATGGAGGACAAGAAGAAGGAAATGGTTGGAATTAGTTTGACAGTTTCTGAAGGAAACACTATTGGACTTCATAATTGCTGCCAAGTCCAAACACGTCAGAGTTTCTGCTCCATTCAACCTTTAATTTGGTGAAAACAACAAAGTTCCAGCTCTTTTGGTTGATTTTCTATGAATTTGAAAAGTTTGAAACTTGAGGCTTGTTGTAGCGCCACCATCAGGACTCTGACTGTTGGTGCAGGCCTGGAGCTGTAAAATGAAAATAGAACTTTTGAACATGATCTGAAAATGAAAATGTGTAGAAAGCCCACAGCAATATTTCTTACAAAGGTAACTGAACATAAAATAGCTCCCTGAAGTTTAACAATAAAGTAAAGTAGAAATATATCAAACTATTCAAACTTTGTACTGAAGTTTGAGCTTGGCAGGAAATGTCTGGAGTTCTAATTCAAACCTTATTCTCTAGAGATATAGAATAACATGTTGTGTGTGTGTCCCCTCCCCCCCACAGAGAGACTGACGTGTGATTTCCTGTAAATGCAGAGAGGAGGAGCAGCTCAAAGTCCAAACTGAAGCTCAGACTCCATTTAAATACATGACGCAGACGGTGAAAACAACAAAGTGCTGAATCTGGTGAGTGTTAACACAACAATATGTTGAATATATCTTTACTGTCACAGACTCTGAGTCAGTTTTCTACTCTGAACTGTCGAGAGAAGAAGAGTCGGACAGATTTCTGTCCTCTAACACACACACACACACACACACACACACACACACACACACACACACACACACACACACACACACACACACAGGGTCATGTGATTTCCAGTAACTGCAGAGAGGAGGAGCAGCCAGTGAAAGTGAAAGTGTTCAGACTTAGTTTAAACTGTGAGGAGCAGAAGGAGGAAACGTGAAGTCTGAAGCTGGTGAGTGTTCAGCAACATTCATATTATTCATGAATATTATTTTACTGTCACTGACTCTGAGTCAGTTTTTCTACACGTGGACTGTCGAGAGAAGAAGAGTCAGGATGAACTTCTGTCAATCAACAGTTTGACTCAAGCTGTGATCAGCTGAGTCCAACACATTCAACCTAAAACTGTCTCAGGTTACCGTGACAACAGGGAGACAGTGTAGGAGGGTTGACTTATATTTCAAGAAACATTGAATTCACGTACCTGGCTTCATTGTGTGTGTGTTTGAGCTCACAGTGTTTTTCATCTCAGACTAAAGATGAGTGGTTATGAGGAGGAAGAGGACAGAGCAGAGTCTCCAGAGTTCAGCTGTGTGTCTCTGAGGAGTAACCAGTCCAAAGGAAATCCTCCAGTCTTCAGTAATGAACCTGGACCCTCACACACAAAGTAAGAGACCTGCTGCAAACATGTGAACCTCCAAACTGTGGACTCTGTTTATTTTCTTGAGGTCTCTCTTGTAGCTCTAAATATGTTTTCATGTTGGTGTGTTCATGCCGACCACTGAGGTCAATTTGTTCTTGTAAAATGATCTCAGAAAACCACATATTCATTTTGTACAAAGGGGGAAGAAGAGCTGTGTTCTTGTTTCGTATTCTTGGGTGTGGTTCTTGATAAGACTTGTTTGTCCTGATTCCTGTGAGCTCACAGTGTTTTTCCTCTCAGACTGAAGATGAGTGGTTATGAGGAGGAAGAGGAAAGAGCAGAGTCTCCAGAGTTCAGCTGTGTGTCTCTGAAGAGTAACCAGTCCAAAGGAAATCCTCCAGTCTTCAGTAATGAACCTGGACCCTCACACACAAAGTAAGAGACCTGCTACAAACATGTGAACCTCCAAACTGAATCCTCAGAGAATGAATCAGTGAATGATTCTGAATAAAAACATGTTTGTGTTTGCAGAGGTGAGGACCACAGACTGAGAGCAGAGTCTCCAGAGTTCAGCTGTGTGTCTCTGAAGAGTAACCAGTCCAAAGGAAATCCTCCAGTCTTCAGTAATGAACCTGGACCCTCACACACAAAGTAAGAGACCTGCTACAAACATGTGAACCTCCAAACTGAATCCTCAGAGAATGAATCAGTGAATGATTCTGAATAAAAACATGTTTGTGTTTGCAGAGGTGATGACCACAGACTGAGAGCAGAGTCTCCAGAGTTCAGCTGTGTGTCTCTGAAGAGTAACCAGTCCAAAGGAAATCCTCCAGTCTTCAGTAATGAACCTGGACCCTCACACACAAAGTAAGGAAACAAACCTGTGAACCTCCAAACTGTCCACTGTCTCTCAGTGGCTCCCCCTAGGCTTGATGGGTAAATATTCCCTCCAATGACATGTGGGCTCCTCCCAGTGGGACATGAAACCCTCCAATGGAAGTCGTCCAGATTCTTTTTTACTGCAGCAAAGATCGAAAATGAGCCTTGATAGAGGAGAGAATCCATTTTTCATCTGAACTTCAAGAAGCTGCCAGCAATTTCTAAAGATTCTGACCAGTCGACAGAAACTTCTCTGGTCAGCAGAGGCATACAAACATGGAACTCTTCTTTTGTACTGAATAAGAATCGATAATCATTAGTTGATCAGAAGAAAATAATAAATCAATGACGACAGACCAGATGTTAGAAAACACTGTCACCTGTTAGTTCCAGATCCAGTGGATCAGCTGCTTCTTGTTTCTATAGTAATGAAGATAAACCTTATTCATATTATTTATGATTATTATTGTCTGTAAAAAGCAGCTTTTGACACAGTCCTGACATTTTGTAAAACACCTGGAGGTCGGAGTTGTTCTTCACGGTCCAGTGTTGAAATGTTTCACTTCTTACTGAGTTTCAGTTGGAATAGAAAACTGTTTTTCATCCTCTGCTCCCATCGATTGTTGTAACATCAAGGTTCAGTTCTAGGACGACTTTTATTTTACTGCACCTGCGACTTCTCGATCCATCAAAAGTATAATAGTCTTTCTCACTTTAATGCCGACGACACAGTTTTATCCTCCAGTTACATTTTCTTAACGGCCTTTATGATATAAAATCCTGCAACTTTGTACAAGTACATGAAAACCAAATGGATGATATTTGTCCCTCAAAGCACTTGAGACCATTTACAGACCATTTACTCTGTGACACCCAGTAGCCAGAGGCATCATGTTTTCAGGCTCTGTCCGTCCATCCCATTCTTGTGACTGGGACATCTCGAGAACGCCCTGAGGGGATTTCTTCAAACTTGGTCCAAATGTTCTCTGAGACTCAGGTTAACTGATTAGATTTGGGTCAAAGGTCACGGTGGCCTCATAAAACATGTTTACGGGCTCTTGAACAGGAGTTCCCAATCTGTCGTAGGGGGATTCCTTCAGTTCACTTGTCACTTGGACTTAAAGATGAACTGGTGAGATTTCAGTGGTCAAAGGTCACGTTGACCTCATGAGTCTGGACAAAAATGTCAGTATTTCTATTTTTACCTGTTTTACTTCAGCCTGAGTTTGTCCTGAGCTTCTCATGCTTCCATTATTATCAGATTCAATGAGTTGCCAACGTTGTTTCTCTGGAGTCTGACTTCTGATGCTGAACAACAGTCATCTTACAACTGACAATCAATCATGACAAAATGACGACCTGTGACTGTGACAATTTACTTACCAGGAAATGTCTTCACAGAGAGAGGAGGAGGAGGAGGAGGAGTCATGTTTCTGAGGAGGAGCAGTCGTCCCGCTGTGCTTCGTGTCAGGACGTCCTGAAGGATCCAGTCTCCACCAGCTGTGGACACTGGTTCTGCAGACAGTGCATCACCTCATACTGGGACCAGTCTGGTTCTTCAGGAGACTCCTCCTGTCCCCAGTGTGGACAAAGATCCAGAAGAGGAGCTGGAGCTCAGACAGCCGGTCAGAGCAGCACTGTACATGTGTCTGCTGATGTCTTCACTTCTGACAACAGCACATGTTTGATTTTGTTCCTTCATACAGCATCAACATTTCACTTGGTTATAAAAGCACAAAGTTCAAAAGCTTTGATTTCTCTAGTTTTTCTGTATCTGATGAAAACAATCAGCAGATTCTCAGATTCTCTGTCTCTCACATTGTTTCTTGTCTTTCAGCAGATCGGGGTCTGCAGGAGGTTTTAGACCAACATAAGATCAGTCTGAGGAGGAGATGTGAACATGTGACTGAAGGAACTGAGGAAACAGGAAGTAGAACCCTCCTCAACAAGATCTACACTGAGCTCTACATCACAGAGGGACAGAGTGAAGAGGTTAATACTCAACATGAGGTGATGCAGCTTGAGACGGCTTCCCAGAGGAAGAGCCTCCACGACACTCCCATCAAGTGCCACGACATCTTTAAAGCCTCCACTGACCAGCAGAGCAGCATCAGAGTCGTCCTGACCAACGGCGTCGCTGGCGTTGGAAAAACCTTCTCGGTGCAGAAGTTCACTCTGGACTGGGCAGAGGGTTTAGAAAACCAAGATGTGGGTCTGCTGGTTGTGCTTTCGTTCAGGGAGCTGAACCTGGTGAGAGACGAGCAGCACAGTCTTCTCACGCTGCTCCGTGTTTTCCATCCAACATTACAGAAGCTCACGGCAGAGACGCTCGCTGTCTGTAAACCTGTGATCATCTTTGACGGCCTGGATGAAAGCAGACGTTCTCTGGACTTCAACCACAGGGAGGTCGTGTCTGAGGTCACACAGAGGTCATCAGTCAACGTGCTGCTGACAAACCTCATCCGGGGGAATCTGCTTCCCTCGGCTCTCGTCTGGATAACCTCCAGACCTGCGGCGGCCAATCAGATCCCTCCTACATGTGTTGACAGGGTGACAGAAGTACGAGGCTTCACTGACGCCCAGAAGGAGGAGTACTTCAGGAGGAGATTCAGTGATGAGGAGCTGAGCAGCAGAATCATCTCACACATCAAGACGTCCAGGAGCCTCCACATCATGTGTCAAATCCCAGTCTTCTGCTGGATCAGTGCTACAGTTCTGGAGCACATGTTGACCACAGACCAGAGAGGAGAGCTGCCCAAGACCCTGACGGACCTGTACTCACACTTCCTGCTGGTTCAGACAAAGAGGAAGAACACCAAGTACGGTGGAGGACATGAGACGAGTCCACAGCAGCTGAAGAAGGCTGACAGGGACGTTCTTCTGAAGCTGGGGAGGCTGGCTCTTAAACATCTGGAGGAAGGATACATCATGTTCTACCAAGAAGACCTGGAGCAGTGTGGTCTTAATGTCACAGAGGCCTCGTTGTACTCAGGAGTTTGTACTGAGATCTTCAGAAGAGAGAGTGTGATCTTCCAGAAATCAGTCTACTGCTTTGTTCATCTGAGCGTTCAGGAGTTTCTGGCTGCAGTCTACATGTTCCACTGTTACACCGAGAGGAACTCAGAAGAACTCAACAACTTCTTGGGAACATATGGGAACACAAGTGGAACCTTCTCCCTGGATGACCTCCTGAAGAGAACCATGGAGAAATCCCTCACCAGTAAAAATGGTCATCTGGATCTGTTTGTTCGCTTCCTTCACGGCCTCAGTCTGGAGTCCAACCAGAGAGTCTTAGGAGGCCTGCTGGGTCAGACAAAGAACAATCCAAAGATCATCCAGAGAATCATCAACAACCTGAAGAAGATGCAGAGTAATAACATTTCTCCTGACAGAAGCATCAACATCTTCCACTGTCTGACTGAGATGAACGACCACTCAGTACATCAGCAGATGCAACAGTTCCTGACGTCAGAGAACAAATCAGAGGAGGAACTCTCTGAGATCCACTGCTCAGCTCTGGCCTACATGCTGCAGATGTCAGAGGAGGTTCTGGACGAGTTGGACCTGAAGAAGTTCAACACATCAAACCAGGGTCGACTGAGACTGATCCCAGCTGTGAGGAACTGCAGGAAGGCTCTGTGAGTCCAGACATGATCAATAATGTTGAATCAGTGCAGATGTTCAAACTAGAATTATCATCCTGTGTTTGTACGCCAGCGCCACCTAGTGCAGAGTCAGTCCCTGCAGGTCACTGACATGTTGCATTCACAATAATATGAGGTCACTGTAACCTTTGACCTTCGACCACTGAAATCTAATCAGTTGATCTTTGAGTCCAACTGGTCAAAATGTGAAGAAGTTCTCTAAAGACAGACTTGAGACGTCATGTTCAAGTCCTTGACCTCTGACCTTTGACCACCTGAATCTAATGAGGTCATCTGTTAGTCTGAATGAACGCTTGTACCAAATCTGAAAGGATTCTCTTGAGGTGTTTTTAAGATCAAATGTTCAAGAGGCAGAAAGTGGATTAACCAGGGTGAGGGTCACATGATCACGTTTTGTATGAATGTTGTGTTTTCTGATTTTATTCTAACACATTT
Organism: Paralichthys olivaceus; assembly: GCF_024713975.1. Taxonomy (NCBI): domain Eukaryota; kingdom Metazoa; phylum Chordata; class Actinopteri; order Pleuronectiformes; family Paralichthyidae; genus Paralichthys; species Paralichthys olivaceus. The sequence goes on from NC_091109.1 coordinate 18,171,624, forward strand.
GATATTTTCTTTAATTACAGACTCGTTGGTTGTGAACTCTCAGAGATTCACTATGAAGTCGTGGTCTCAGCTCTGAAGTCAGACCCCTCTCATCTGAGAGAACTGGATCTGAGTGGAAACAAGCTGAAGGACTCAGTAGTGAAGCTGCTGTGTGCTGGACTGGAGAGTCCAACCTGTCGACTGGAGACTCTGAGGTCAGGTCACTGACTTTTGTAGATCTCATATCTATAACACAGCATTTATACACAGTTCATCTCATTTAATTCTAATTGAACATAATTCCTCTTCAGACATAACTTGAATCCATTCATTCATTAATCTGTGACATTTTAAATATTCAGCTACTTGTTAAAACTCATCTGTGTTTAGTTCTGGATTTCATAAACTGATCTGCAGGACAGAGACCGGGTCCAAATAATCTATTGTTACTGAATCAGGACTCGTCTTTAGTCCAACATGTCTGATTTCATATTTATCTTCCATGTTATGAGTCTGTGCTGACATGAATATCTGTTATTTTCACACATGAACTCAGATTCATTTACAGTTAAGTTTTATTCTTTCTTCAGGTTGATTCGCTGCAGACTGTCAGAGATCAGCTGTTCTTCTCTGGTCTCAGCTCTGAGGTCAAACCCCTCTCATCTGAGAGAACTGGATCTGAGCTTCAACAAGCTGAAGGACTCAGGAGTGAAGGAGCTGTGTGGTCTTCTACAGAGTCCAACCTGTCCACTGGAGACTCTGAGGTCAGGTCCTTAAATCCTTGAATGTTCACTTTTCCATCGTTCCTTCTTATTTGGTCATTATCTATTTAAATTGAATTGTCTCAGTTCTGCTCTGCTCACTGTCCCTCAGTCGTCTGTCCCTCACCCAGCCTGTCAGTCACGTCCACCTCATCAGTCCAACTCCATTCATAAAGTGTCAGTGAGTAACATGTGGACTGAGGCCGAGCACTCGTCCTCCTCAGGTTCTCAACAATAAGACACGTTCTTATTGAAGCACGTTGGACAGTTGATGAGTATAGAACCAAACAGGAAGTGACTGTCAGGAGCCATCTCTACTTTAAACAGTGTTTAATGACACAAACCTACTCAGTGACCAAACACACAGAGAAGAAGGTGATGAATGAAACAATGGTCCAACATGTCTGATGTGATATTTATCTTCAGGTCACAGACTGGACTGAGGTCAGCAGCATGTTGAGAGTCTGTGTTGACATGATGACGATCCACAATAACAGGAGGACACATTCAAATATTCACATTTCTTTATCCAGGTTGAATCACTGCAGACTGTCAGAGATCAGCTGTTCTTCTCTGGCTTCAGCTCTGAGGTCAAACCCCTCTCATCTGAGAGAACTGGATCTGAGATTCAACAAGCTGCAGGACTCAGGAGTGAAGGAGCTGTGTGATCTTCTACAGAGTCCAACCTGTCGACTGAAGACTCTGGGGTCAGTAGATGGTTGGAGTCAGTCCACGCTTCCTGTAACAGCAGGAAATCCACCTCTCAAGTGTCCACTCTGCACTTTCACATGCAGAGGAAACACACGTGATGGTCAAAGTGTGTGCAGCTCTTAGCGTGTTCATTCCAACACGTGAACATGAAGCAGAGAGGAAGCTGCTCCACCTCTGAACAGGACTGAAGTCCCTGCTGCTCTTTATACTGGATGTGCTGCATCACTGACTCACAGCTGATGAAGTGAGTCTCTGTTAACACTGATGTCTTCTTCTCTCAACAGATGGAGACTGTGATCTTTCTCTAGGTGAGTGTGAAGAGGACAGTGTGAAGAGGACAGTGTGTGTGGACGGAGGCTGAGCTGTGTCCTGATGATCCAGAGGCTGAAGCAGCAGCAGCTTGTGTGTAGAGCGGCTCTGACTGGGCCTTGTTGCTGGGAGGCAGAGTGGAGACAGAGCTCCAGAGGAGTCAGAGGAGGTGAGCTGCTCTGAGATCAGCTGTCCCAGTGTCCAGTCCACCGTCCTCCCTGTGTGTTCCTGTAGATGAGACACAGCATCATCAGTTGATCTGCTGCTGCTCTGTCCTTTGACACAGTGTCTGCAGACTCACTGACGCTCCTCCACCTCCTCCACTCTTTTATTCAGTCACATATTCAAATCAAAGTTATTTGTATTTCACCAAATCACGACATAATTAACTTGTTTGATTAATCTGGTTCAGTTGAAAGGAGAGAGAGCAGAGAAAGATCAGGAGCAGTTGACTGTCTCGTCCACTAGTTGTTATTAAGTCAGTAATTGTAGAGATACTTATAGATGTCATTAATTGTAGTAGCAGCTAATATTAGCTGATGGGGGGGTGGTCAATGTATCTCAAGGGAAATCAAATTCCACACAGAAAGACCCCGACCCTGATCCACCATTTGAACCCAGAGCCTTGTTGCTGTGAGGCGTCAGTGCTAACCACCTTGATGTGCTTCCATAATAATGATAATAACTCCAATAAGAAGAATGATGATCGAGTTGAATATGGATCATCCAGCTCTGGAGTCAGTGAGAAACTCTTCTGTGATTGTTAACACGACTCTGCAGGTTGATTCTGTTCATTTACAATTCAGTGAAGTTTTATGCTGCAGCTCCCCCCTGTGGTTTGAAAGGATAGCTGCATCTGCCTCGACCTCTGGAGCGAGAGCAGAGATGTGCCAGGAACAGTTGTATTGAATCCTGATCAGACTTTGCATCTATTTCTTCACATATTATTTTTAACTACCTTGTCAATAGATCATGAAAATCAGCCTCGATCCTTCATTTTCAAAGTTTCCAACCAGAATATATATATTTTACTTTATATCTTTTTGTTTTATCTTATATCATATTTTGATAACTCTGCATTTTTTGCTCAGCCCTGACTCTTATGTTCATGTACCTCATCGTTTTCTCAGGAGCAGAATGTATAAGAGGTGTGGTATAAATAAAATGAATGATGATTATTATAATATAAGAAAAGTCCTGGTCCAGGAGCTCGATGATGAAAGCTGCAGGAGAAAACATTGATCTAATCAGTTTCTTTTAGAACTTGGATTATTTTCTCCATCTTGGAGTTTATGTTTTCACCCGCCTGTCTGTGGATCACTCAGATTCTGCCACACTGATTATCACTCACATTTAACTTCATCAGCACTATTACCTACTATTTGTACTTTCTGGTAAAACTGCATTACCTTGTACTTGTACTATGGGCAATGACAATAAAGCTGAATCTAAAATATATTTTTCATTGTGAGACGGAAAGTGTTTCAACATTTCACAGATTCATTTGTGGATCTTGATAAAAATCAGACGTGTTAAGAGGACTGATATTTACGAGTGAGTTTAAATGAGATTTCCTCAGGAGAAGTTAGAGCTGAGAGCTAATCTAGATTTGATCTTTTTATGTGGACCTGATAATTATCAGTTCCACAGGAAAAGGTTCAGTTAATAAACCAGGAGAGTTGGACGTTTGATTTGTAGACTTTGAATTGAATTTGTTTTTATTCTGCTTTTCACAAATATTCAGGACAGAACTCTAGAACCAGACAGAACTCTGGAACCAGACTGTGAAAGAAGAGACACCTTGAACCAGACAGAACTCTAGAACCAGACAGAACTCTGGAACCAGACAGACTGAACCAGACAGAACTCTAGAACCAGACTGTGAAAGAAGAGACACCTTGAACCAGACAGAACTCTGGAACCAGACAGAACTCTAGAACCAGACAGAACTCTAGAACCAGACAGAACTCTGGAACCAGACAGAACTCTAGAACCAGACAGAACTCTGGAACCAGACAGACTGAACCAGACAGAACTCTAGAACCAGACAGAACTCTGGAACCAGACAGACTGAACCAGACAGAACTCTAGAACCAGACAGAACTCTGGAACCAGACAGACTGAACCAGACAGAACTCTAGAACCAGACTGTGAAAGAAGAGACACCTTGAACCAGACAGAACTCTGGAACCAGACAGAACTCTGGAACCAGACAGAACTCTAGAACCAGACAGAACTCTGGAACCAGATGCTAATGTCTAGCTAATCTCGCGACAACCACGTGGAACCATCTCTACTACATCGAACATGGCGGACAGCGCCGGGGACGTGTTTCGCTGGCGGACCAAGTGTTTCCGGTCGGGGCGGCCGTTTGAAAGGCTTTAAAGCGGAAGTGAGTGACGGACCGTGGCTGAGAGCTGACGCTGAATTCTGCCGCTAAACGATGAAGTTCCTGCACAAGCTGCTGCTGCTGATGGCGCTGTTAGTCTTCCCGGCCGCGCTGCTCTCCAGAGGTAAACCTCAGGCTCCTGCGGGAACACGGCTCTCGTTAGCTAGCTGCCTTCCACGGGCTAGCGTTAGCAGCTAACTAGCTCAGTGGAAAGGGCCCGCTTCGTTCTGACTTGTGCTAACTGTGTTGTGTGTGTGTGTAACGTGGTCGCGTGTGTTCTGTGAAAGTCTGTGTATGTGTGTGTGTGTGTGTGTGTGTGTGTAGTTGAGTGTGTGCGTGTGGTTGAGTGTGTGTGTGTGGTTGAGTGTTAGCTGTTAGCCGCAGGGCCGCACTTTGTCCGCCCGCTTACACTGACGTGTCCTTACTGTTAGCCGGGAAGCTAAGTGCCGCTGCTAACAGGCTAACGCTCTGTGAGCGGGTCCCGGTGAAGGTTCCTCTTTATGTTCAGCAGCACGAGTCGTTTCAGCTCGACCCTCGTGTTGTTGACGGCAGATCGTTTCCCTGTAGAGTCCAAACGTGGACGTTCTGTCTCCGTGATGTTGTAACTACGGGTTCTCATACATTTGCGGTATTAATCCAAACCTAGGATCGTGTGTAAAATCCATTTGTGGAATTAAAATCAAGAACTTTTCATTTCCTTTCATTCAAATCTGATTAATCAGATTATTTCATCTGTTCAGGATGAATCTGTGATGATGTGGGCACAAAGAGTAAAGAGAGTAGAGATGACATCAGTGCTCATGTAGCAGCTGTAAGCGGAACTCTACGTCATGTAGAAGCAGGAAGACGTCGAGTTGTGAAGTATGAAGAAACATCTGAACCTCTTGTTTCCCGTGAAGTGAATGAATGAATGAATGAATGAATGAAGAGGCCAGTGGCTCCGAAAGGAAACAGATGAAAACACATCATCGCTGCTGCAGACGCGTCTGACGTCCACAGCTCCCAGAGTACAACATGGACAGTTACTGACGCTGTTGTTTGCTGACAGCATTTTAAAATGATACAGCTGTTTGCACGGTCATGTTATATGTGTTTGCAGACGTGTGAGAATGGACGCTGATTAAAACCAAGACAGAAATCGCTTCAGTTTGGAAACATAGTCGTATGAATGCAGGCCGAGCCTCGCAGTCGGTCGTGAGACCTTCTCTCTGCCTCGATGGAGCAGAGAGGTGTTTATATCTGCTGTGGTTGAAAAAAACATTCAAGAGCTCTTCCCCCAAGTCACGAAGAGTAAAAGGTTGTTTTTGAATGACCGTCAGGGCCGATGGTGAGCGCTCAGGATCTGACGGAAGATGAGGAGGCTGAGGCCGTGGAGGAAGATGTTGTGGATGATGTGACGGCTGAAGACGAGGACGATGAAGCAGAAGTGGAAGACGATGAAAATGTAGAATTGGTGAGTGACTCATCGAATTATCACAAAACCAACACAGTTGGACAAAGTACTGCAGTTTATTCAGATGATAGATGATTTAATCTAAAGTGTCAACGTGTGGATGAAGCCGGAACATTTCATGGACTGAACCTTTAACCAGAAGCTGAGAGACGACTTGAAGTTTGAATTAATACTCAGGGAAACTAAACCTGCTGTGTGTGTGTGTGTGTGTAGACAGAAGAAAAAGAAGAGGAGGAGGAAGAGGCGTTGGTTGGAGAGGTGAAGGCTTCCCCCAACGCTGACACCACCATCCTGTTTGTCAAAGGAGAAGGTATCTCCCTTTCTTCTGTCCTCCGTCTCTCCTTCATAATTTCCACATTGGCTTTGTTCTGAGGCTGCGTCGCTGTGAAAACTGTCTGATCCGTGTCCTCGTGTCCCTCCAGACTTCCCAGCCAACAACATCGTGAAGTTCCTGCTCGGCTTCACCAACAAGGGAGCAGAGAACTTCGTGGTGGAGTCTCTGGACGCGTCTTTCCGTTACCCACAGGTACGCATGTCAGGTTCAACCAGCGCAAATAAACCACGAGTTTCGGTCCCTGAACAGTCTAACGTGGTTCTGTTTGTCCCGCTCAGGATTATCAGTTCTACATCCAGAACTTCACCGCTCTGCAGCTCGGCACCGTGGTTCCTCCGAGCAAACAGGCCACCTTCGAGTACTCCTTCATCCCCGCGGAGCCAATGGGAGGGCGGCCATTCGGACTCGTCATCAACCTCAACTACAAGGACGGCAGTGTAAGGAGGCATTGAACATCAGAAAAGTCTGAGGTGTAGTTTGTTGTGTTTGGAGGAGACGATGCAGAGAAAGGTTCAGTAGTTTTTCAACGCTGCTGACCTCTGACCTTTCTCTTCTCTTCTTCGTCGTTATCTTTCTCTTCCCGCTCTCCATGATTCTTTCTTTTGTTCTCTACCTAACCCTGATTGTCTTTCTTTGTCCTCCTCTCTGCAGGGAAACATTTTCCAGGATGCAGTGTTCAACCAGACGGTCACTGTCACTGAGCGAGAGGACGGATTGGATGGAGAGACGTGAGTGTGTCTTCTGCTTCTCTGCTCATTTATGTCTGTTACGTCTCTGTGCTGGTGACACCTAGTGGCCAGAGACATTATGTCTTCATGTTGTCCGTGTGTTCCGTCCCTGTGAACATGATATCTCACCCTGTTCTCGTCTCCTAGGATCTTCATGTACGTCTTCCTGTCGGGCCTCGGGCTGCTGGTCATCGTCGGCCTTCACCAGCTGCTGGAGTCCCGAAAGGTGCAACATCACGTTTATTATCTCGGGGGGGGGGGGGGGGTCGATCAGAACATCTCTTAAATTTGATTATATTTGATATTTTGACTGAAGTTTGACGCTCGTACATTAACAGAGTAAACGATGATGATGAGAAGAGACATGAGGTCAAAGTCAGGCTCAGATTAAAAACCAAACATGATGAAATGATCTTCAACGAGAAAAAAAACTTTACACTTGAAACTTTTTTCATATTTGAAGAAACAGTGAATTTACGTGCCTGGCTTCTTTCTCTCTCTCTCTGTCTCTCTGTCTCTGTCTCTCTCTCTTTGTCTCTGTCTCTCTCTCTGTCTCTGTCTGTCTCTCTCTCTCTCTCTCTCTTTGTCTCTGTCTCTGTCTCTCTCTCTCTGTCTCTCTCTCTCTCTCTCTCTCTCTCTGTCTCTCTGTCTCTGTGTGTAGAGGAGGCGTCCAGCTCCAAAGGTGGAGATGGGAACCTCGACCCACAACGACGTTGATCTGAGCTGGATCCCTCAGGAAACACTGAACCAGATCAGTACGTACACTTCAGCTGCTTCTCTCAGCTGCACCTTGATTTGAACCTGATGTTCTGAACAAGAACTGGTTGAGTGAAGACAAACGTCCACCATGTCCCTCGATGTCTGTTTCCTCGCTGAGTCAGCTGACGTCTCTGTTGTCTTCCTGCTTCACGTGTTTCTCAGTGAACTTTAACCTTCGCCTGTGCACGACGATCACTCACCTTCTTTCTTTCTCTCTTCCTTCCTCGCTGTCACGCTTCCCTGCGTCTTCAGTGCAGAGTCGCAGAGGTGAGGTCGTGTGTGTGTGCGTGTGTGCGTGTGTGTGCGTGTGCGCGTGTGCGCGTGTGTGTGTGTGTGCGTGTGTGCGTGTGTGCGTGTGTGTGTGTGTGTGTGTGTGTGTGTGTGTGTGTGTGTGTGTGTGTGTGTGTGTGTGTGTGTGTTTCTGGACTCTCTCTACTCTTAGTTAAATGTTTGAGTTCCTCTGATGGGGGGTTAGTGTAAATCAAAGCTCTCACTATCATGATTAAATATTAAACCATGTTTGGTAAAATGAAATGTGTCACATGGAGAAATTCCATTAGTTCAGTAACAACAGTAAAACCCCACCTCCTCCATGTTAGCAGAGGAAACCTGGTTAATCTCACACTGAGTGAAAACGTAGTTTGACACAAATGACGCACGTGTTTATTTGCATATCGAGAATCTGGAGTGTGAGCAGACGAACGTGTGATCAGATCTCAGGACATCATGTGAACGAGGCCTGACGTTCGTCCGTTGGTTAAAGTCTCACTCGGTGTTTCCTCTCCTTCCAGACAAAGCGTCTCCGAGACGATCTCCTCGCAAAAGGAACCAGAAGCGCTCGGCCGGCTCCGACGAGTGACGGGCGCCCGGCACAGCGGCGACAACACTTCCCCCGCCCGTCTGAGTGAGAGGAGGGGGGGGGGGGGCTGCGAGCGCCACGTGGAGCGCACTCTGCCGCTCTACTGAGAAACTTTGACCGGTGCCAAGCTCAGCGATGGCTGGCTCAGTTTTCAGCTTGAAAACTGTAGAGTACTCACACTGCACTGCCCTGTTTGTCTAACTTGTGTTCGGAGAAGAGAGAAGTGGCACAACAACGGTTCAATAACTGCTGATGTCATCATTGTTGTTTTTGTTAGTTTTTTACTGTGTTCATTTTGGTGTCGGGCGGAAAAGAATGATCGGATAAATCCGTCTTCAGAAAAACAATGTGCGTTAATCTTTGTCCGTTTTCCAGAAGAAACATCAAGCGATGAATCGTCAGCTTTTCGAAGCAGTGATGGAAAACTTCAGCTCTTTTCTACGTTTTGTAGAAAAGATGAACAGACGCTGTATTTTCGTTTTTTCTTTTGCAGTTTGTTTCTGTTCTTCAGTTTAGTTTTTTGCGCTAGAATCCATCGTTATGTTTCTGTGGAGAGTGTCCGCTCCTCCGGCCGCTCCGTCCCTCCTCCCTCTGCTCGTTTCACCGCTCAGAGCCCGAGGAAACATTCTCAGTTTGAAACTTTAGCAGAGTCGAGATCTTCCCGCGGACGTTTTAAACCCTTCGTGCAAACACACGTTCAAACTGCCGGAGGCGGCAACAGTGATGGGTTTTGATTTGGAGACGAAACAAAAAAAAACCGTTCAAACTAAGAAAAAGTGAAGTAAACGTAGAAGAAGTTTGAAACTCGTGACATGAAGTCAAACAAAAGTGGTCTGAGTTGTAACGACCGAGAGTTTCAGTGATAAATTTGAACGTCACATTTAGAGACTTCGAAACGCGTCGATCATTGAAACCTGGTTTTCTGACTCGTCTGGTTCGAGCTCCGGGGAAACTCGTGGTCTTTTGTAACTCAAGGACGAAATATTGTCCAATCGGTCGTTTGTAGCTGTGAAGCCTCAAATCTGTGGATGTGAAATAAGCGAGGTGTCGGATTTGAACTCAAACGCGTCGGCGCTTCAGTAATGACGACACTGAGTCCCGGTAAAGACTTGAACATTTTCCTGAGCGGCAAGAATCGAAATCTGACAGAACGTTTATTTCTGGCTTCTCGTTCAAAATCAGAAAAATCTTTTAAAGCCGACACTTCATTTCTCCAGTGAATCGTAAAAAAACCCAAAGCACTGTTGTAAACACTGATGGACGCTGACGCAAATTGATCAAGCTAATTTATTTGAGTGACAGATTGGGCTTAAATGGGAGGGTGGGTTTCTATACTGCATTTCTGTTTTACCACTAGGGGGCGTCATGGACTCTGCAGCGTTTGAATATTGGTGGACGGTGAAGATTCTGTGAGTCGACCTCAAAGTTCGGATTTAAACACGTGGTCCAGACGTGAACGCGCCGCCGACGCTTGTTTACCAGAGAAGTGAGGTTTGTTTTTTCTTTTCTCTACGGTGACGGGTCCGAACGCTCAGACACAAGCTTCTACTTTTATTTGCTTTTAAACGTGCAGGAGAATAAACTTTGATGATTTGCTGTAGATCCGCTGCCTCCGTGGTTTTTTTTAAATTCTCCTTCAGTTCTGTCTCAATTTTTACTGACGAAGAAAAAACTAATCAATTAAAAGAAATTAGCTGCAAATGGAGTCAAAGTCAAATTTAGACGTAACTTTAGGAAATGAGTAACTTTTCATGTGTTCACGTTTGAGCAGTAGAACATCAGAGTGCCTGCTTTCTCCAGCAGGAGGCAGTGTGACTCCACAGACTGATCTACCTCTCCTTTCCTTTACTCATCTCCTTCCTCTTGTCTCCTCCACCCTTCTCTCCTTCCTCGTGTCCCCTCGTCTCCCCTCGTACCCTGTCTGTCTCCTTCAAAATAAAACCAACACAATAGATTCAGTATTAAATTTGTTCTGGTTTATTACAGGAGGCTTTTTTTGTTTTATATACAGAGACATGAATTTGCAAAATACTAAAAAGTATTTCAACTCAAAGTACTAAAAAGTATATATATATATATGTGTATATATTCATATTTGAATTATTGTATCATTATTGTCTCTAAAACACGGGGGGGGGGGGGTCACTGAGGCACAGCTCTCGCCTCCTTTACACCGAGGTTTCACTGAGGTCGTTCTCTCTTGATATCTTCACGAGGTTCGTTACAGGTGTCACGTTGAATTGAGGATAACGTTCATTAGGACTCGGCGCTCTACAGACAGGATGGATTTGGATCCACTCACATCGACACCGCTCAGATGAAGACACCTCGTCTCGTCAGCCGCCTCCGCTACAAACGTTTTCTCAAATTTGGCAGAAGAATCAAAAAGGGAAATATTGGGCCTCTTCTCTCCTCACCGGAATAAAGGCAACTATCTGGAGATATGAGGTTTCTGTGTAACTGATATGAAGCCGGAGATCTGGCGAAACCACTTGTGACAACCTTCGTGAAACCAGTTGCGGTGTAAACGGGGCGGCGGTGGTTGAAGCAGTGAGAGAACGCCTGGAAAAACCAAATCCATGAAACGATTCAGCTGCAAAGAAGATACAGCATCACTCACAAGTGTTGTATTGCATTTTCACACAGTCAATAGTAACAACAGCAACAATAAGGAACAACGAAACCACTCGCTTCCTGTGCGCGTCCTCCGCGTTGGTACCTACATGTTTGTCCTTTTATTTTGAAGGTGACAAAGCAGCTTTTGGTTTGGAAACTGGGAAAAGGCGACAAAAAGGAGCAGAGATTCTGAACCTGGTGCCGCGTTCACACGGCGCCGAGCAAACACGGATTCTGCTGCGTCTTTAGTTTCCGTTTCCCGCCCGGACACGTCGGAGGAGAGCGTCTCGGGCAGAGCTCAGGTTTAGTTTGCTGCTGTGACACAGTCGATGTGCAGCTGAAGTTTTTGTGCTCAGTGAAACCAAAGGTCCAGATTCACTCAAGTTCAACGAGAAGCAGACGAACTTTTGGTTTCACACCAGGAACAGTTTGATCAGAGAATCGGTGAATTGCTCCGACCAGACGTTTTCATCCTCGGGGCTTTGGAAACATTCTGACGTTCGAAAGAATCCACGAATCCTGGAGTTTTAACGCAGCACAATGTTTAATTTCTCACATTGAAAGTGAGGAGCTCGATTTATTTTCCTGAATGATGCAGATTTGCATCTTGGGGGTAGGAACCAGCTCAGGTTTCTGATTTGGTGGATTTGCTGCAGTGAATCTGAACCTTTGTGACGTTTCCTTTAATCGTGTCATCAGCCAATCAGCTCTCAGTGCCGGGGGGGGGGGGGGGGGGGTGATGAGCGACTGTGAACCTCGTTCATTATCAAAAACAGTTAATCAATCAAGCAGTCAGTCAACGTGGGAGCATGGCTTGGAGTGTTGGGTTCATGTGTAGCAGGCACACTCTGGGTCTATTGCTACTGAAAACAGCCCTTCAGCACAACTGCAACCTGAAAACGCCTCCGCAGAGTTCAGCCGTGTCTTTAGTTTTCACCTACATGGTTTATTATTCTCAATAGAATCTAAAAACTGAGTCCAGACGGTGCCAGTGAAATTCTTCTTTTTTGTCTTTTTTCTTTTTTTTTATATTATTGTCTAATAAAGCGTTTAGTAAAGATCCCTCGGGTGACCACGACGACGGAGAGAGAGAGAGAGAGAGGTTGTTGGAAATATTGATATCGAGCGAACAAACGCTGTACACACACTTTGACACTTGAATAAAAACACGCTGCTATCTGCAGCGTATTCGTCTGTAAAGCCACAGTAACACTGTCAGTGCTGCATCAGGGACTCTTCAAATCATTCAGGTGTGATTGTGCATTTAAGGTTTTTCTCCTCAGATTCATACAGTCAGAAAAAAAAGCTTCTCTAAGAATCCACTGTAAGGTGTCGGCAAACCGTTATTGCTTGACGCGGTTCGGTTTTTTGTTTCTCTGTGCAAAATAGATAAAGAGCCGTGTCGCTCGACCTCCAGCGAGGGTGAGGGTCAGGGTGAGGGTCAGGGTGAGGGTCAGGGTCAGGGTGAGGGTGAGGGTGAGGATCAGGGTGAGGGTGAGGGTGAGGATCAGGGTCAGGGTGAGGGTGAGGGTCAGGGTGAGGATCAGGGTCAGGGTTAGGGTGAGGGTGAGGGTCAGGGTGAGGATCAGGGTGAGGGTGAGGGTGAGGATCAGGGTGAGGGTTAGGGTGAGGAACAGGGTCAGGGTGAGGGTGAGGATCAGGGTGAGGGTGAGGGTCAGGGTGAGGGTGAGGGTGAGGGTCAGGGTCAGGGTGAGGATCAGGGTGAGGGTGAGGATCAGGATCAGGGTGAGGATCAGGGTGAGGGTGAGGATCAGGGTCAGGGTGAGGGTGAGGGTGAGGTCGACCCTACAATAGAATAAAAAAGCTCATAAAGCCGTCGACCAGAAGAACTCGATCATCGAATAAATAAATAAATAAATAAATACATAAATAAAACTGTGATGTGGTTTGAAGAGTTTCTTTTTAAACTCCAGATGTTTTATGTTTTCTTTTATTTTTCTTTTATATCTTTTGCACCAGAAAAGTAACTTTGGTCAAATCACTGCATCAGATTGTTTTAAAATGAAACTCTTCACATCATGAGGTGAAAACAGGAAGTGAAGAAGCGTCGGTGTCCTGGAAACGACCGGCTCGGCTTTTCAAACTGTCACGAGAAAAAGTTTTCAGTGTCAGCGTCTGATTTTATTACAAACGTGGACTCTTCGGCCTCTGAAACGTGTCGCAGCACTTCGTCCACTTTGTTTGATAAAAGTTTTCATGAAGTTATAAATAAACCGCTTCATCGCTTCAGACGGGAAGAATCTCAAATGTTCTTGAAACAAGAAGCGTCGGTTCGTGTCCAGGACGCTGATCGAAGGATGAGTGAGAACTGAAATCGTGACGCTCGTGTGCTGAGTTGATTGTCGCACTCTGGTCGGGGGTCGTTCACAACACACAGAACTTACAATCTTATGTGGGCGGAGCCAAACGGAGAGTTGGCGTTGGGCGATTTGTCCAAAGAAAATGGTGACGTATCGTTAATACAGTGACATCATCATCAAACTTTAAAAGACCTAAGTTGTAGATTTATGAGAATCAAGTTATAATTTTATGACGATGAAAAGCTGTGACACAACAAAGATGTCATTTCATGAGACTAAAGTCAAATTTTTTACGAGAAATCTCAACGTGCACTTTTAGAATTTTGGTGTTTTCAGAAGAAAGAAATAAAAACATCCCGGGCTCCGATCCGATGTGACGTGATCCAGATGTGTTAAAGTGACGCAAACTCAAAAGTGCAAAACTTCTAAAAGAAAAAGTTGCTTCTCAGGTCTCTGAGATTTTTTTTTCCTTCTCTTCTCTCGTCTATTACAACGTGGTTCTTCAGTCACTTTTTCACAGCCAGCGCCGCTCCGAAGTCAAAAGAGGGAGACTGCGTATTGTTTTCTTCAACTTACTCTAAAAAATATAAAAAATAGTAATAATCGTACCGCTATTAAAAGACTGGTAACATCAACAAAGTTATACTTTTACTACGAAAACATTTTTAAAATTACGTTCATTGTTTTCCCTCCTCTCTCGAGTCTCGGTCAGAAAACCGCCGAGCGTTAACGTGTTGGGAAACACCGCCGGGAACGCTCGTACAGCCGGGCTAACTCTGAGCATATGGATCATCTGTGGGGAGGCACAACCCCCCCAGGCCAATAAATGATGGATACATCTGTGATATAGTTGCTCTGACCCGTGTAGCTGAGGTCAAAGGTCAGTCAATGTCCTGAAAACACGAGAGACCCAAAAGGTCAAAGGGATCCAGAGGTGGTTCTTCTCTACGCTTCGGTCTCTTACTCCAGCGCCTCTGCAGTTTGTCTGTTTCCCTGTGAAGAAACTCGCCCTCGGGTCCAGGAATCTCCGCAGGGAACCGGAAATAACACGCTCGGAAATATTCCACTTTGTTTGCTCTTTCGCTCGACTCCTGCGGTTCCTCGCAGCTTCCGTGTGGCGCCTCTTCAGCGTTCCCCCGCTGTGGTACATTCAGCAAACGACAGAACAAACAGAATTCACCCGAACGAGAAAATCCACGTCTGATACTTTTTTGCTCTTTCGGTTCCGGCTATGGAACCGCTTCCTGCCGCTTGTCCGAGTCGACCACAGCTGGCGACTGTTCGCTCGGTTCGCCGCCTGCAGTGTCAACAACAACGGTTCCTGTGTTGACAACAAGCGGATGAAATATTTCGGACGTGGCTCGCGTCACGCTGTCATAAGATGGCGGAGAGGAGGTGGAGGAAATCGTCTCCGAGTGCTCCATCCCTAACAAACTTGAGCCGTAGTTTTCCCTCATCATGGCGGCGATCAGCCCTTCCTTCTCAGGTGCGTCTTCCCCAAATACTCCCTCGCCACCTTCTTCACAGACGACGCCTGCATGTCGAGGTGTTGTGATCTGACGGTACAAGTAGGAGGCGGCCTTCATCTGCCGCCTCACCAAGTGTCTGCGGTAGCACCTCTGGATCACGGTGGCGGAGACGTCTTCCTGTTTCCGCCTCAGAGTTGTTGTGATTGGCTCATAGGAGATCTTGGAAGGGTTGGCCATCATGAACTTCTCCTCCATCTGCTGCTTGAGGGCGTCCATCTCGCCCGACTCACCCAGGACTCGCTTGGTGAAGGCGAAGAGGATGTCCAGGCAGTGGATCTTATCCCCACTGACCATGGGTAGGTCCATGGAGATAAGCTTGATCTTGTTGGGTTTGCTGATGCGCAGCGGCTCCGACAGCGAGTCGGCGAAGTCGGACAGTTTGGCGTACTCGATGAACTGTGTCGCCTCCGGGTCGAATTTCTCCCAAACCTCATAGAACATCTCGAAGTCGTCCTCGCTCAGTGGCTCCGTGCTCTCCTCTGTGGCCACGCTGAAGTTCTCCAGGATGATGGCGATGTACATGTTCACCACGATGAGGAAGGAGATGATGATGTAAGTGACGAAGAAGGTGATGCCCACAGACGGGTTCCCACAGTTCCCCTTGACCGTGGTGCCGGTGTGGGGGATGTGGGGATTGCACTCCTCAGGGGAGTTGTTGAGGATGGGGCTGAGCAGACTGTCCCACCCGGCGGAGGTGGTGATCTGGAACAAGCAGATCATACTGTTCCCGAACGTCTCAAAGTTAAACATGTCATCGATTCCCGCCTGCCGCTTCACATAGGCGAAGTTGGCCATGCCGAAGATGGCGTAGATGAACATGACCAGGAACAGGAGGAGCCCGATGTTGAAAAGAGCAGGAAGAGACATCATGAGGGCGAACAGTAATGTCCGGATGCCCTTTGCTCCTCTGATGAGACGCAGGATACGTCCAATACGAGCCAATCGTATCACTCGGAAGAGGGTCGGTGACACAAAGTACATCTCGATGATGTCAGCGAGCACGATGCCTGAAAAACAGAAGAAGAGAAAAAGATGAAGGTTACGAACGGTCGCTTGAATAATTTTTAAAGTTCAGTTGACGAGTTCTCCGGTCGTTTCCACACGGAACGTCTGAAGCTTCATGTTTGTTTCATCTGATAGTTTGAGTTTCACTTTGTAATTTAAGGACGAAACGATTGTGTCTGACGCACGTCCTGTCATCATCGCCTACCTGGGCGGAGTCTACCTGTACTTGACTCTGATTGGTTTGTAGCCTTTTAAAAGAACACACACACACACACACACACACACACACACTTCATCTGTCTTCCAGGGTTGAGCTATGGCTGATTGAAGGGATGAGCAGGGGGGAGTTGAGAGGGAGTCACCATCACATCATACATCAACACAACTGGGGGGGGGGGGCAATCCCTCCCCTCACACCCATCACCAACCCTCACAACCACAGAAAGACATGCAAACACACACACACACACACACACACACTCGGACCAGCTGATGTAAGGGGTCATTCATGTTTGATTTGTCTCTAGGGAACGCCCTCTGGCAGCTCTGATTGCTGCTGTTACCTTCACCTCCCCCAGACACACACACACACACACACACAAAAACAGTAGTTTAGAGTTCTGTCAGTTTGTGTGTGTGTGTGTGTGTGTGTGTGGTCCTGTACATGACCATACGGGACCTTGATACTGGATAAACATCAAGGCCACACTGATGGTCACTTTGTTGACGGATAACTGTCATGTCAGACACACACACGCACGCATGCACGCACACACACACACACACTAGTTTTCAGTAAAAATGAAATCTCTCTCTGGGTCAACTCATTCTAATCACGTCGATTCTGGAAACACTTTGAGTTGTGAAGTTCTAAACAGCTGGTTTGATTGAAAGCTCGTCAGGAGTCAGCTGATCTCAGACCGCTCACCGACGATGGAGAGGATGACGACCACGAAGTCGAAGATGTTCCAGCCGACGGTGAAGAAGTAACACCGCAGCGCCATGATCTTGGTGAGGCACTCGGCGGTGAAGACGATGATGAAGGCCAGGTTGACCTTGTTCAGGATGTACTCCATCTGCGGCGACTGCTCGTCCGTCTCCACCATCATGGTGATCATGTTGAAGAGGATCAGCACCATGATGATGATGTCGAACGCCTGCTTCCCCACCAGGTCGAAGAAGAAGCCCTGCAGCGGGTTCTAGAGAAGAGACGTTTCATTATTTAAACATTTAACTCTTCGTTGTCATATTTGTGTTTAACCACGGATGTTTCACATTAATGCAGAATAAGAACGTTTCTTATTAATCTCAACAGCTGAGAGAATTAGACCTTTATTTTGAAATATATTCATATTAAAGGTAGAACTTTGTGAATATTCTTGTTTAATTATTTTAATTGAGGTAGTTTTCTGTTAAAACTCCAAACCTCGTGTTTCATGAACTAGTTTCTCAATATAATTTCTTTATAGTTTCAAAACGACTGTGTCTTTTATTGTGAAGTGCTGTGTGTTGGTACCAGAGGTCGGGGGATGGGTTTCTGAGGTTTCTTGGAGCCCAGTTTCTTCATGGCGTTGTAATATTTCTTCTGCTCCTCTGTCATGAAGATGTCCTGCCCTCCTAGGTAAACACACACACACTTCACAATTATTCTCATTACCCTGAAAGACACAAAATAAAATAATTATATGTCATAAATAAAATCAGTGTAAAGTTTCAAATGCCATAAAAATGAAAGTCAGGCTGAAACCATGTGTGTCCAGTTCTAATCTCAGCTTCTCCAGGTGTTGAAACAGATTCTGTAAATGTGTTATAAATACTTATCTTCCGTTTCTGCTGGTTGAAGTTGTCAATGATGACGCCGATGAAGAGGTTGAGGGTGAAGAAGGAGCCGAAAATGATGAAGATGACGAAATACAGGTACATGTACAGATTGATTTCTTTGATCGGCTGCTCCTCGACCTGCGAAGAACAAAAAACATAGCAGATTTTAAAGTTTAAACCAGTTTCTACGGAAGCGTATTGCATTCACTTGTAAAAAAAAAAAAGTTTTTCGGACACATTTGCTTCTGTTTTTCTGACAATTTTTTTTTCTGGACAAAATTTTTTGGTTTCGGTTTTCAAAGTAATTTTTTTTTAGTTTTCCAGACTAATTTTTTTTTTTTCTGTTTTCTGAACATATTTTTTTTGTTTTCCGGAGTAAATTTTTTTGTTTTCCAGACTAATTTTTTTCTGTTTTAACGACAAATGTCTTTTTTTTATTTTTCCAAATTTTGTTTTGCTGTTAATCTGACACATTTCTTTTTGGTTGTCAGATAATTTTTTTTCAGTTTTCTGTAAAAAAAATTTTTTTCAGTTTTCTGGACAAATTTTTTTTTTCTGTATTTCGAAGTAATTTTTTTTTTTTGGAATAATTATTTTTACTTATTATTATTTTGACAAATTTCTTTTCTTCTGTTTTTCAGACAAACATTTTTTTCAAAGTAATTTTTTTTTCTGGTTTCCAGACAAATTTTTTTTCTTCTGTTTTTCGAAGTAATTTTTTTTTGTTGGAATCATTATTTTTACTGTAATCAGACACATTTTTTTTTTCTGTTTTTCGAAGTAATTTTTTTCTGTTTTCCAGACAAATTTTTTTTTCTGTTTTAACGACAAATGTCTTTTTTTTATTTTTCCAAATTTTGTTTTGCTGTTAATCTGACACATTTCTTTTTGGTTGTCAGATAATTTTTTTTCAGTTTTCTGTAAAAAAATTTTTTTTCAGTTTTCTGGACAAATTTTTTTTTTCTTTATTTCGAAGTAATTTTTTTTTTTTTGGAATAATTATTTTTACTTATTATTATTTTGACAAATTTCTTTTCTTCTGTTTTTCAGACAAACATTTTTTTCAAAGTAATTTTTTTTTCTGGTTTCCGGACAAATTTTTTTTCTTCTGTTTTTCGAAGTAATTTTTTTTTGTTGGAATCATTATTTTTACTGTAATCAGACACATTTTTTTTTTCTGTTTTTCGAAGTAATTTTTTTCTGTTTTCCAGACAAATTTTTTTTTCTGTTTTCTGGACAATTTTTTTCTGACAGATTTTTTTTCACTTTTTTGGACAAATTTATTTTTTCTGTTTTTCGAAGTAATTTTTTTTCAGTTTTCTGGACAAATTTTTTTTTCTGTTTTCCGGACTAATTTTTTTTTCTGTTTTCCGGAGTATTTTTATTCTGTTTATCAATTTTATTTTTTTCTGTTTTTCAGACAAACATTATTTTTTTCAGTTTTTCAAAGTAATTAATTTTTTTGTTTTCTGGAGTAATTTATTTTCTGATCTTCAGACAATTTTTTCTGTGTTCCGGACAAATTTTTTTTCTGACAGATTTTTTTCACTTTTTCGGACAAATTTCTTTTTTCTGTTTTTCTAAGTAATTTTTTTTTTGTTGGACAGACTCATTTTGCTTTACTGTTAATCAGACAAAATTTCTTTTTTCTGTTTTTCGAAGTAATTTTTTTCTGTTTTCCAGACAATTTTTTTCTGACAGATTTTTTTTCACTTTTTTGGACAAATTTCTTTTTTCTGTTTTTCGAAGTAATTTTTTTTCTGTTTTCCGGACTAATTTTTTTTTTCTGTTTTTCAGACAAAATTTCTTCTGTTTTTCAGACAAACATTATTTTTTTCAGTTTTTCAAAGTAATTAATTTTTTTGTTTTTTGTACAAAATTGTTTCTGTTTTCTGGAGTAATTTTTTTTTCTGTTTCCGGACAAAATTTTTTTTCTGTTTTCCGGAGTATTTTTTTTCTTCTGTTTTTCGAAGTAATTTTTTTTGTTGGAATCATTATTTTTTACTGTAATCAGACACATTTTTTTTTCTGTATTTCAAAGTAATTTTTTTCTGTTCTCTGGACAATTCTTTTCTGACAGATTTTTTTTCACTTTTTCGGACAAATTTCTTTTTTTCTAAGTAATTTTTTTCTGTTTTCCGGACTAATATTTTTTCTTCTGTTTTTCAGACAAAGCTAATTTTTTTCCTGTTTTTCAGACAAATTTTTTTCTGACAATTTTTTTTTCACTTTTTCGGACAAATGTCTTTTTTCTGTTTTTCGAAGTAATTTTTTTTTTTGGACAGACTCATTTTGTTTTACTGTTTTTCAGACAAAATTTCTTCTGTTTTTCAGACAAACATTTTTTTCAGTTTTTCAAAGTAATTAATTTTTTTGTTTTTTGTACAAAATTGTTTCTGTTTTCTGGAGTAATTTTTTTTTTCTGTGTTCCGGACAAATTTTTTTCTGGCAGATTTTTTTTTCACTTTTTCGGACAAATTTCTTTTTTCTGTTTTTCTAAGTAATTTTTTATTTTCTGTTTTCCAGAGTATTTTTTTTACTGTTAATCGGACAATTATTTTTTCAGTTTTCCGGACAAATTTATTTTTTCTGTTTTTCGAAGTAATTTTTTTTTTTGGAATCATTATTTTTACTGTAATCAGACACATTTCTTTTTTCTGTATTTCAAAGTAATTTTTTTCTGTTCTCTGGACAATTCTTTTCTGACAGATTTTTTTTCACTTTTTCGGACAAATTTCTTTTTTCTGTTTTTCGAAGTAATTTTTTATTTTCTGTTTTTCAAAGTAATTAATTTTTTGTTTTTTTGTACAAAATTGTTTCTGTTTTCTGGAGTAATTTTTTTTTCTGTTTTCCGGAGTATTTTTTTTCTGTTTATCAATTTTATTTTTTTCTGCTTTTCAGACAAACATTTTTTTTTTTCAGTTTTTCGAAGTAATCAATTTTTTCCTGTTTTCTGGAGTAATTTATTTTCTGATCTTCAGACAATTTTTTCTGTGTTCCGGACAAATTTTTTTCTGGCAGATTTTTTTTCACTTTTTCGGACAAATTTCTTTTTTCTGTTTTTCGAAGTAATTTTTTTTTGTGGACAGACTCCTTTTGTTTTACTGTTAATCAGACTAATTTTTTTTTCCTGCTCACACAAACATTTTTCTGACAGATTTTTTTTCACTTTTTTTTCAGACAAAATTAATTTTTTTCCTGTTTTTCAGACTAATTTTTTTCTGACAATTTTTTTTCAGTCTTTCGGACAAATTTCTTTTCAGTTTTTCTGGATAATTTTCTGTTTTCCAGAGTATTTTATTCTGTTTATCAATTTTAGTTTTCCTGTTTTTCAGACAAACATTATTTTTTTCAGTTTTTCAAAGTAATTATTTTTTTTGTTTTCTGGAGTAATTTATTTTCTGTTCTTCAGACAAATGTTTTCAGACAAATTTTTTCTGTGTTCCGGACAAAATTTTTTTCTGACAGATTTTTTTCACTTTTTCGGACAAATTTCTTTTTTCTGTTTTTCTAAGTAATTTTTTTTCTGTTTTCCAGACTAATTTTTTTTCTTCTGTTTTTCAGACAAAGCTAATTTTTTTCCTGTTTTTCAGACAAATTTTTTTCTGACAATTTTTTTTTCACTTTTTCGGACAAATTTCTTTTTTCTGTTTTTCGAAGTAATTTTTTTTCTGTTTTCCGGACTAATTTTTTTTTTCTGTTTTTCAGACAAAATTTCTTCTGTTTTTCAGACAAACATTATTTTTTTCAGTTTTTCAAAGTAATAAATTTTTTTGTTTTTTGTACAAAATTGTTTCTGTTTTCTGGAGTAATTTTTTTTTTCTGTTTCCGGACAAATTTTTTTTTCTGTTTTCCGGAGTATTTTTTTTCTGTTTATCAATTTTATTTTTTTCTGCTTTTCAGACAAACATTATTTTTTTCAGTTTTTCAAAGTAATTAATTTTTTTGTTTTCTGGAGTAATTTATTTTCTGATCTTCAGACAATTTTTTCTGTGTTCCGGACAAATTTTTTTCTGGCAGATTTTTTTTCACTTTTTCGGACAAATTTCTTTTTTCTGTTTTTCTAAGTAATTTTTTATTTTCTGTTTTCCAGAGTATTTTTTTTACTGTTAATCGGACAATTATTTTTTCAGTTTTCCGGACAAATTTATTTTTTCTGTTTTTCGAAGTAATTTTTTTTTTTGGAATCATTTTTACTGTAATCAGACACATTTTTTTTTCTGTATTTCAAAGTAATTTTTTTCTGTTCTCTGGACAATTCTTTTCTGACAGATTTGTTTTCACTTTTTCAGACAAATTTCTTTTTTCTGTTTTTCTAAGTAATTTTTTTTTCTGTTTTCCGGATTAATTTTTTTTCTTCTGTTTTTCAGACAAAGCTAATTTTTTTTCTGTTTTTCAGACAAATTTTTTTCGGACAATTTTTTTTTCACTTTTTCGGACAAATGTCTTTTTTCTGTTTTTCGAAGTAATTTTTTTTTTTGGACAGACTCATTTTGTTTTACTGTTAATCAGACTAAATTTCTTTTTTCTGTTTTTCGAAGTAATTTTTTTTTTTTGGAATCATTATTTTTACTGTAATCAGACACATTTTTTTTTCTGTATTTCAAAGTAATTTTTTTCTGTTCTCCGGACAATTCTTTTCTGACAGATTTTTTTTCACTTTTTCGGACAAATTTCTTTTTTCTGTTTTTCGAAGTAATTTTTTATTTTCTGTTTTTCAGACAAAATTTCTTCTGTTTTTCAGACAAACAATTTTTTTCAGTTTTTCAAAGTAATTAATTTTTTTGTTTTTTGTACAAAATTGTTTCTGTTTTCTGGAGTAATTTTTTTTTCTGTTTTCCGGAGTATTTTTTTTCTGTTTGTCAATTTTATTTTTTTCTGCTTTTCAGACAAACATAATTTTTTCCTGTTTTCTGGAGTAATTTATTTTCTGATCTTCAGACAATTTTTTCTGTGTTCCGGACAAATTTTTTTCTGGCAGATTTTTTTTCACTTTTTCGGACAAATTTCTTTTTTCTGTTTTTCGAAGTAATTTTTTTTTGTGGACAGACTCATTTTGTTTTACTGTTAATCAGACTAATTTTTTTTTCCTGCTCATACAAACATTTTTCTGACAGATTTTTTTTCACTTTTTTTTCTTCTGTTTTTCAGACAAAATTAATTTTTTTCCTGTTTTTCTTCCTGTTTTTCTGACAATTTTTTTTTCAGTCTTTCGGACAAATTTCTTTTCAGTTTTTCTGGATAATTTTCTGTTTTCCAGAGTATTTTATTCTGTTTATCAATTTTAGTTTTCCTGTTTTTCAGACAAACATTATTTTTTTCAGTTTTTCGAAGTAATTAATTTTTTTCTGTTTTCTGGAGTAATTTATTTTCTGTTCAGACAAATTTATTTCAGACAAATTTTTTCAATTTTTCAGAAAAAAAAATTTCTGACAATTTTTTTTTCAGTTTTTCTGACAAATTTCTATTTTCTGGAGTAATTTTGTCTGTTAATCAATTTTAGTTTTTTCTGTTTTTCGAAGTAATTTTTTCTTTTTTAGGAATCTTTTTTTTTTACTGTAATCAGACACATTTTTTTTCTGTTTTTCAGACACATTTTTTTTCGAGTTTTTTCAGACAACACTTTCCTTTTTTCTGGAGTTATTTTTTTTTGTTTTCCAAACTCATTTTTTTCTGTTTTTCGAGGTAATTTTTTTTTTTTTTGGAATCATTATTTTTACTGTTATCAGACAAAAATTTTTCTGTTTTCCAGACTCATTTTGTTTTGCTGTTATTCTGACGAATTTCTTTTTGTTTTTCAGACAATTTTGTTTGTGTTTTTTTAAGTAACTTTTTTCTGTTTTCCGGACAAAAATTATTTTTTTCATGTTTTTCAGACAATTTTTTTTCCAGTTTTTCAGACAACACTGTCTTTTCTCAGTTTTTCGAAATAATTTATTTTCTTCTGTTTTTCAGAGAAAATTTTACTTTCAGTTTATCGTACGAATTTTTGTTTTTTTCTGGAGTAATTAATTTTCAGTTTTTCAGCCAATTTTTTTTCGGACAAATTTTTAACTGTTTTCCGGAGTAATATTTTTTTCTATTTTTGGGACAAATTTTTCTTCTGTTTTTCTGACAAATTTCTTTTCTTCTGTTTTTCAGACAAACATTATTTTTTTTATGTTTTTCGTACACATTTTTTTCTGGAGTAATTTATTTTCTGTTCTTCATACAAATTTGTTTCAGACAATTTTTTACGGACAAATTTTTTCTGTTTTTCAGACAAAATTTTTTACGGACACATTTCTTTACTGTTTTTCAGACAAACTAATTTTTTTCTGTTTTCAGAATAACGAACTCCCGCATGAACCTCCAACTGGCAAGTGACTCCCATGGACCTATGGTGACTCCTGCCTGCACATACATGTCCCCATCTCAGCAGATCCGAATGGGAAAGGTCCTCAGAGTCGACAAACTAATGATAATACATCGACATGACTTAAAGACAGGACAATCTTAAACCAGATCAGAGTACAACTTGATTAAACTAAATCTCTCAATAAAGGAATGAATGCGTCTATTGTTTCAAATGCTCTCTGAACTCAGAAAAAAAATGTGTCCGAAAAACAGAAGGAAAAAAAATTGTGTCCGAAAAACTGAAAAAAAAACATTCGTCCAAAAAACAAGAAAAAAAAAGAAAAACTGAATTTTTTTCAGCGGTAGAGCAGGTCGTCCAATAACCGGAAGGTTGGCAGTTCAATCCCCGCTCCCGCTCGCCACGACCGAGGTGCCCTTGAGCAAGGCACCGCCCCCCCCAACATCTGCTTCCCGGGCGCTTGGCAACAGCAGCCCACCGCTCCAGTATGTGTGTGTACATGGCATCTGTGATATGTATATCTATGTGTGTTTCTATGCGTGTTTAAACAGGTGCCAACTGGGTTAAATGCGGAGAACAATTTCATGTATGCATGTAAAAAGTGTTAACGTGACAATAAAAGTAATTCTTCTTCTCTTTAACGACCTCGGATCGTCTGAACGCTTCATTTCAGTTCTAGTTTGAGTCCAAACTGAAAACTCTCTTCGGTTCATCTCACGTCTTTGCTGTTTTACTTTTAACCTCGTGTGGAATCTTACGTCATCCGGTGGTTAAACAATGCAAATGAACTCACGGCCCTGGAATCCACGGCTGCGTACATGATGTCCATCCAGCCTTTGAACGTCGCCTGGAAGAAACAGAAAAACAAATTTACTGCTGAGAACATGTGAAGTGATGTTTGTCAGGAGGACAAGAAAGAAATGTTCAGTAACGTTCTTTTCTCATTCTTATTCTGCCGAAGGGAGAATAATGTCAATAAAGACCATGTGCAGACGTTCTCCATGGAAACGCCACGGTGTTTCCTCAATGAAAGTTCAACACGTCCTTTTAAGGACTTCCTTCCTCAGCAGGGAGGGGACATGAGATGAAGGGAAGAGAGTGAGAGAGAGAGAGACAGAAAGAGAGGGGGAGAGACAGAGAGAGAAAGAAGGAGAGAGAGATCGAGTTAGAGAGAAAGAGAGAGCAGAATAGTTTGGCGTCTGTCACTCTGATCTGAAATCAGCTTGTTGCCATGGGTTTCCACCTGTTGTTATTATGGTCTGTCGGAAGTGAGCGAGAGGGGCCACACTGTAAAAGGTGACGAGCTCCACCGGGGATTTTTTAAACGGATGTGAAAACAGAATGATCGACTCATAAAAACTGATTGATTCTATTTATCCATGAACTGATCCGTTCGTCAAAAAGAAAAAGAATAAAAATATTAAAGCAGTGACGTCACGTTTAAAACTCCAGCAGTGAAATACTGAAAATACACGACTGTATTAACAATGTTAAAAAATCAAATCTGTTAAACAAATCTTAAAATATACCAACTTCAGTCGGAGGAAACATTTCAAACATTTGGTTTCTAGATTTGTTGAATTCTAGCATTCTACTCTAACGCCTGACGAGGTGACATGTGAGTGATTCATCAGAAGTTGTAAATGATTCGATGTGTTCGAGAAGCTGATGCCGACAGATTCTAGATTCTTCTGCTCCAGAATCTGTTTTCAAGATAAAAAGAATAATTCAGAACCGACGGAGGAAACTTTCTGTCTCTCTGCATCATTTTTTGCAGCGTGGAGCTGTTTCCAGATGCTAATGGAAGGGTTGCCCCCGTCAACCATTTCCACGCCGACCAGTCTAACACAGAGCGGTGCTGAGCGACCGGTTGCCATGGTGACCGCTCTGCGATAACTCCTCTCAGCAGCTGAAGTGGGGGACGGACTTTTTTTTACTTCTTGTTTGAACGACTCTGGAAGACTGAGGTTTTTCTTCCACATCAGATCCTCCCTTCTCGTCGTCCTCCTCTCCACTCTGCATCCCTCTCTCTTGTCTTCCTCCTGTCTTTCTCTATAACCCCCCTCCATCCCTCTTTTCTCACTCTCTCCCTTTTTCTTTTACAGATCTCCATGATGTTTTCTCCACCTCCTCACCTTTCCTCCACCCGTCCCTCATCCCTCCATCTCTCTGCTGTTTGAATCTTAGTTGACTTACTCCTCTTATAGTTTTACCCCCCCCCCTCTCTCTCTCTCTCTCTGTCTCCATCTTTCCATTTCCCTCCCACTTGGCTGGAGTTGCTCTAAAAATAAAAGCCTCTCAGACGCTGATTGATTGGAGGCTCTCAGGACTCCTGTGGTGGGCGACAGAGAGCGAGAAAAGGAAAGAGAGAACACATTTGAGACAGAGGGAGAGAGAGAGAGAGAAGAGGGAGGATGGAAACGAGGGCTTGTAACGGAGGAGATCGAGGTGATGGAGAGATGGAGAGGAGGAGGCGGTAGAGGAAAGTTGCAGTGGCTGTAATTGGCTTTGTTCATGTTGTGTTTGATAACGGATGTTGGAGAGACGGAGAGTGAGGGATGGAAAGAGGTCGAAAAAATAAATGACATGAAAACAGATTGAAAGGCAGAACGGAAGGATGGAGAGAAAGAAGATTCAGCCTAAATGTAGAGGAAAGTGATGAGAGAGAGAAATGTGTTATATCTTTATTTAAAATGAACTTTATGTGAAATAAAAGGCTTAAAATGCAGTTTTAGAAATATAATTTAGGATTTTGGTGGAATCCACTGAGAACTACAACAGAGCTTCATTTCAAATGTCACAGAAAAGTTTTTTCCTTTTCAATAAATGTGCAAAAATGTGTGAAGTCGTGTGAATGAAATACTTTTCATGTATTTTTCTGGAGAAATGTATCATCGTTAAAGTAGAATCTCATCAGCTGCACAATTGTTTAAGGTTTAATTTTTTGATTCATATAAAAATTTGACTCTGTTCTGTTTCTGCTTTTGTCTTCGTACGACTTGTTTTAAACTGTTTCATAAGAACATCAGTGTAATTGAAAAATAATTAAAGAGCAGAGAGAGAAGGAGAGAGAGAGAGAGAAGAGGACAAACAGCGAGAGAGACGTTAAAGACTTAAAAGCCGAGAGGGAGGCAGAGCGAACGAGTGGAAGAGTCAAAAGTGAGAGTGATGAAGAAGAACAGGTGTGGGAGGAAAATTAAGGCGAAGACGCAAATGGACGACACGGAGGAAAAGATGAGATGAGGGGAGCGAGGGAGAGAGGGGAAGTCAAAGCTCCTTCAGTTTGTGGAGGTTTTAATTTGATATGAAGTCGTCGAGCAGCAGAAGAGTTTTCCTCCTTTTATTCACACGACGTTTGGTTCGTGTTGTGGTTTCACACGTTTACTTTCAGAGGGTTTTTACATACGTCCTCACACGAGGAGAAAATATACAAGAGTAAAGTCAGAACTCTCTCGTTGTACATGAACACAGGACGGCATTTAAAAAATGAATGAGCCAAACAAACGCAGGAAAAAGTTCAAGTATCCAGTGAAGAAGAAGAAAACTCTGACACCGAAGCGTTAACTCACCACTTGAAGCAGAGCCAGGTATCCGGCGCCCACGTTGTCGAAGTTGACCTTGACCTTGCTCCAGTAGAAGTGCGAGGTGTTGTTGAGCGCCTCGCACTCCGACTTGTTGTTGATGAAGGAGGCGTCGTAGATGTGACCGGTGCGGTTGACGCAGCGGCCGAACTTGCCGGCGAACAGGTTCACGCCCATGATGCTGAAGATGAGCCAGAAGATGAGGCAGACCAGCAGCACGTTCATGATGGAGGGAATCGCTCCGATCAGAGCGTTGACCACCACCTGGACGGACGAGAGAGGCAGGGTGACGCAAACACACAGACACACACAAACACACAACAAGCACTTAAACACACAACAAGTACTTAAATACACAACAAGTACTTAAATACACAACAAGTACTTAAATACACACTTTCCTTACATGAGGAAAAACTGGAATTTTGGCGACTGGTCAGATTTAACACAGAAGCTGTTTTCAGACATGAACTGTGGACATGTTGTGTAGACATGTTGTGTAGACATGTTGTGTAGACATGTTGTGTAGACATGTTGTGTGTACATGATTATTGCTCTTTGTATTTTATTTTATCTTAAGTTTTGTCTGTTTTACTCTCATGTATTTTTGAAGCACTTTAGAAATAAAGTTTGATTTGGACTGATATCACGAGTTTCCAGCGAGCTTTGATTGGCTGAGGTCAGTGAAGGCAGCACGATGAACTGAACATCTGTTTCTGCAGGAGGAGGAGAACCAGCTCTCGTCTTCGTGCTGGTGTTCACACACAGAGAGCGAGCGCTGATTCAGCCTCCTCGCTGTACCCACACTGCACTTCTCCTACCCAGAATCCCATGCTGAGCGAGCAGCGTGGTGCAGAGTGTGGAGCATTTGTAAATTGACACGAGAGCTAATCGTATTATCCAGACAAAGAAAGGAGGAGAGGATCACGGGAGATTGAAAGCTCTGGTGTTTATTTCCCCAGCATCTCGAGCAGGTCGTGAACTTCCTGTGAACCAGAGTCGGCGTCAGAGCTTCGTTACAAAACGCTGCTCGTCTGAATTCACTCATTTCATCAGATATGACTTTAAACATTTGAATTCAAGAATTAGGAAAACCAGCTTTTGTATTTAAAAAACTCTCAAAGGGGAAAAGGTTTGTTATTTCTCTGGTCACTGAAATATTCTTCTGGAGATTAGTTTGAGTGAGAAACTGAAGCTGTGTCCTTTCTAGATTTGTGTCCTATCACATCTGGAGGAGATGAATCCTTTGGGTTAAAGAGCAAAGCGTTCGCTCTGACTCTCTCACTAATACTGATCGATGGGTCACAGATATTAAGGGACGTTCAAATACTGATTCACAGAACGTCAGCGTTCAATAAGAAACGAACCAATCAGAGAGCAGGAAATACTGGAGAGAGAGAGAGGGAGAGAAGGTGAGTAAAAAAAGACTCTTAATTCAAACACTCCTGGGCGTAAAGATTTAGATCGAGAGTGACTCAAAGTTCATTTCTTACAAAGGTCGTTGATCCTAAAACAACCAAATTCTACTCAGTTCATCCTCGAGTCAAAATGAATGTTTGAACAGAATTTGAAGAAATCCCCTCAAATCGTTCTTGAGATATCGTGTTCACAACAACGTGACGGCCTAAAAACATAAGAACAGTAGAAGAACAGATTCCTGCCTTTTTTTCTCTGACTGATTGTGAATAGCGACGCCCAGGTGTGTTTGGTCCATTAATACTGACTCTTACCCTCATGCCTTCAAATCTGGAGAGGGCTCTGAGGGGCCGCAGGGCGCGGAGCGTCCGCAGGGACTTGATGGCTGCAAAGTCTGAATAACCCAACGTGTTGGCCACCAAACTGACCAATGAGACCTGGAGGAGCGAGAGAGGACAGGAAGAGGCGGGGAAACAGAAGAGAGAAGCAGGAACGTTAAACTAAAGACGAAGAGAGAAGGGGAGGAGACTGATCCTGGAGCGGCCAATCGTAGCTCTGGATATCTGAGGACGAAGAGACCGCGTTAGTTTAACAATCAGCTGATTCCTGAGGAAACAAGAGAAATGAAGTTAATCGAGTTTATCTTCAGAATCCAGACCAGGTTTAATCCTGTCGAACACTGAGGAGAAGAAAACCGTCGCTACTGTTCACGAGCGAGACGGAAAAACCTCGGAGCGATTTATTAAACTTTTATTTCTGGACGAGGGCGACGAGAACACTGAACATTATGTTTATTCAGATTATATATTTATTGACTCTTTTATGTGGCTAATTTTTCACCTGTAAATTCTTCTACTTTGATTTCTCATTAAAATATGAAATAATGAACAACTTGGTGATAAACTATTAAAGTTTGAGCTGCTTCATCGGTGGAGAAATGATTTTAGATGTTTTACAAACTTGTTTTATGTTGGTTTTATTGTGAAAGCCTCTAGTTTCTCTAGCGTTTAGTTTCCTGGTCCAGCCGGGTTGAGCCGGTTCTTACCCTGATACCAGCGAAGCGAGCGGCGGCCCGGAGAGGACGGAGAGCCCTCAGAGTCCTCAGCACCCGCATGGTGGTGATCTGGTCCACGGAGACGAACTGAGCCAGGTGACCCATCACTGAAATCTACAGGGCGTTACACCGTGACATCATCATCCAGGTCATTTCAGTACGTCAGAAACAAACACAACCACGGGACTGAAGATAAAACCGACAAACTGCTCGTGCGGTTCTACTCCGTGGTTCTTGAAGCTGTCGTCAGACACTCGACACAAAAACAAAAGCCTGACGTCTTTCAACACGAGAGAGAAACTGTGGAAACAACCCCTCAGCTGGTTCGGATGATGTTCTGCCCCCTAGTGGCTGAAAACTGATTCACGCAGGTTTTAGAGAAGTGTCCTTTCTGTTTCCTGTGACTCAACACGTCTCGCTCTTCAGCCCACATGTCGCATAAAAACATCACACGTGTGCGTGTGTGTGTGTGTGTGTGTGTGTGTGTGTGTGTGGGTTAAAAAGCTGCTGCTGATTGTTTGGCTTGAGGCTGTTTGGACGTTTCTCTCTCTCGCTCTCCGTCTTCCTCTTTTTCTGAGTCTCTCGCCCGTTTTTGTCCCTCCCTCTCTCGCCTTTTGATATCTCTCTCCCTCGTTCTTTTCACTTCTTCTGCTCTTGTCACTTTGGGTTTCTCTTTTCTAACAAAGACGTTGGGAGAAGAATGAATCAGTAAGAATACAGATGAGAAATGATTTTCAGTCAGGGATCTTATGAGTGTTGGACATAATGATTCACAGTCTACACAGACTGCCTCCTTCATGGGCTGTGCAGACCGTGTCCTCGCAGGGACGCAGACTGTGTCCTCGGTAGGACGCAGACCGTGTCCTCGCAGGGACGCAGACCGTGTCCTCGGTAGGACGTAGACCGTGTCCTCGCAGGGACGCGCCTGATGTCATAATTTGCAAATAATGAAATGATGTGAAAATGAAATGTTACAAATGAAGATGATGGTGAACGTGTGTGTTCACACTCCAACGACAAACGAACCAATCAACGATGGATAAATAAAACTGAGGAACTCACGTCGACGATCAGGAAGTCGAGCCAGCACCAGTAGTTGGTGAAGTATTTCTTGAAGCCGTACGCGAGCCACTTGAGCAACATCTCCAGGATGAAGATGTAGGTGAAGATCTTGTCTGAGTACTCCAGCACCACCTTCACCACCTTCCTCTGCTCGATGTAGATGTCCTCGAACGCCTGAAGGGGGAGGCAGAGAGCCGTCAGGGCGCCGCCCCTCGCTTACGAACAACGAGGTTACGAAGGATTTATTCTAACTTATTATTTTAAAGGACGAATATTCTCTCGTTTAGAATGAAAATGTAAAGTTTGTTACAGAAAATTAACTTTTTACACCTGAAGTCAATTAAAATAAAAATCAGTAGAGATGAGTTTATTTATTACTAAGAAAAGAGAGAGAATAAATAGAAGTAGAGAGAATAATTAAGATAGAGAGAATAAATGAAAAGAGAGAGAATAAATTAAGATAGAGAGAATAAAAGAAAAGAGAGAGAATAAATTAAGATAGAGAGAATAAATGAAAGTAGAGAGAATAAATGAAAAGAGAGAGAATAAATGAAAAGAGAGAGAATGAATGAAAGAAGAGAGAATAAATAGAAGTAGAGAGAATAAATTAAGATAGAGAGAATAAATGAAAGTAGAGAGAATAAATGAAAAGAGAGAGAATAAATTAAGATAGAGAGAATAAAAGAAAAGAGAGAGAATAAATGAAAGTAGAGAGAATAAATGAAAAGAGAGAGAATAAATGAAAAGAGAGAGAATGAATGAAAGTAGAGAGAATAAATAGAAGTAGAGAGAATAAATGAAAAGAGAGAGAATAAATTAAGATAGAGAGAATAAAAGAAAAGAGAGACAATAAATTAAGATAGAGAGAATAAAAGAAAAGAGAGAGATTAAATTAAGATAGAGAGAATAAATGAAAGTAGAGAGAATAAATGAAAGTAGAGAGAATAAATGAAAAGAGAGAGAATAAAAGAAAATAGAGAGATTAAATGAAAATAGAGAGAATAAATGAAAAGAGAGAGAATAAATGAAAGTAGAGAGAATAAATGAAAACAGAGAGAATAAATGAAAGGAGAGATAATAAATGAAAAGAGAGAGAATAAATGAAAAGAGAGATAATGAATGAAAAGAGAGAGAATAAAAGAAGGTAGAGAGAGAATAAAAGAAGGTAGAGAGAGAATGAATGAAAAGAGAGAGAATACATGAAAGTAGAGAGATAATAAATGAAAAGAGAGAGAATAAAAGAAAAGAGAGAGAATAAAAGAAAAGAGAGATAAGAAAAGAAAATAGAGAGAATAAAAGAAAAGAGAGATAAGAAAAGAAAAGAGAGAGAATTAAAGAAAAGAGAGAGAGTAAAAGAAAAGAGAGAAAAGAAAAGAAAAGAGAGAAAAGAAAAGAAAAGAGAGATAATAAATGAAAAGAGAGATAAGAAAAGAAAAGAGAGAGAATTAAAGAAAAGAGAGAGAGTAAAAGAAAAGAGAGAAAAGAAAAGAAAAGAGAGATAATAAAAGAAAAGAGAGATAAGAAAAGAAAAGAGAGATAAGAAAAGAAAAGAGAGAGAATTAAAGAAAAGAGAGAGAATAAAAGAAAAGAGAGAAAAGAAATGAAAAGAGAGATAAGAAATGAAAAGAGAGATAAGAAAAGAAAAGAGAGAGAATTAAAGAAAAGAGAGAGAGTAAAAGAAAAGAGAGAAAAGAAAAGAAAAGAGAGATAATAAAAGAAAAGAGAGATAAGAAAAGAAAAGAGAGAGAATTAAAGAAAAGAGAGAGAGTAAAAGAAAAGAGAGAAAAGAAAAGAAAAGAGAGATAATAAAAGAAAAGAGAGATAATAAAAGAAAAGAGAGAAAAGAAAAGAAAAGAGAGATAATAAATGAAAAGAGACAGAATAAAAGAAAAGAGAGAGAATGAAAGAAAAGAGAGAGAATAAGAGAAAAGAGAGAGAAGAAAAGAAAAGAGAGAAAAGAAAAGAAAAGAGAGAGAATAAAAGAAAAGAGAGAGAATTAAAGAAAAGAGAGAGAATGAATGAAAAGAGAGAGAATAAAAGAAAAGAGAGAGAATGAAAGAAAAGAGAGAGAACAAGAGAAAAGAGAGAGAATGAAAGAAAAGAGAGAGAATTAAAGAAAAGAGAGAGAATGAAAGAAAAGAGAGAGAATGAATGAAAAGAGAGAGAATGAAAGAAAAGAGAGAGAATAAGAGAAAAGAGAGAGAAGAAAAGAAAAGAGAGAAAAGACAAGAAAAGAGAGAGAATAAAAGAAAAGAGAGAGAATTAAAGAAAAGAGAGAGAATGAATGAAAAGAGAGAGAATAAAAGAAAAGAGAGAGAATTAAAGAAAAGAGAGGGAACAAGAGAAAAGAGAGAGAATGAAAGAAAAGAGAGAGAACAAGAGAAAAGAAAGAGAATGAAAGAAAAGAGAGAGAATGAAAGAAAAGAGAGAGAATGAAAGAAAAGAGAGATAATAAAAGAAAAGAGAGAGAGTAAAAGAAAAGAGAGAGAATGAAAGAAAAGAGAGAGTAAAAGAAAGAGAGAATAGAAGAAAGAGAGAGAGTAAAAGAAAAGAGAGAGAATGAAAGAAAAGAGAGAGAGTAAAAGAAAAGAGAGAAAAGAAAAGAAAAGAAAGAGAGAATAGAAGAAGGAGAGATAATGAAAGAAAAGAGAGAGTAAAAGAAAGAGAGAGTAAAAGAAAGAGAGAATAGAAGAAAGAGAGAGAGTAAAAGAAAAGAGAGAGAACAAGAGAAAAGAGAGAGTAAAAGAAAGAGAGAATAGAAGAAAGAGAGAGAGTAAAAGAAAGAGAGAGAACAAGAGAAAAGAGAGAGTAAAAGAAAGAGAGAATGGAAGAAGGAGTGGTTGTGTCTGACCAGCGCTCCGGAGCTGAGCAGGATCATGAAGATGATGAAGGACTCGAACCAGCTGTGCTCCACGATCTGGAAACACGTCTTCCTCATCCTCCACCAGATCTGACCGAGGCCGGAGGACGTGTCCACGTCACAGCACTGAAACCTGGACACACACACTGAGGGCGAGAGAGAGGGGGAGACACGGGGGGAAGAGAGAGAGAGAGAGACACGGGGGAAAGAGAGAGAGAGAGACACACACGGGGGAAAGAGAGAGAGAGAGAGAGACACGGGGGAAGAGAGAGACAGACACGGGGGAAAGAGAGAGAGAGAGACACACACACGGGGGAAGAGAGAGAGAGAGAGACACGGGGGAAAGAGAGAGAGAGAGAGAGAGACACGGGGGAAGAGAGAGACAGACACGGGGGAAAGAGAGAGAGAGAGAGGGGGAGACACGGGGGAAGAGAGAGAGAGAGACACGGGGGAAAGAGAGAGAGAGAGACACACACGGGGGAAAGAGAGAGAGTTTGTCAGTTGACCTTTTGAATTTAAAACTGTGTCGAGGGAGAAACGATTCAAACCTTGTTTTTTGGTGCAGATTCTAACTGATTGTGGATTTATTCTCTCTTTATTTATTCTCTCTTTATTTATTCTCTCTTTATTTATTCTCTCTTTATTTATTCTCTCTTTATTTATTCTCTCTTTATTTATTCTCTCTTGATTTATTCTCTGTAGAACGTGTTCCCCTGCAGCTCTTTGAGGATCAGCATGAACTCTGACACAGACGCCGTCGCTCCGCCGAGAACCAGAGGATCAGGTTTCCGTCCTCTCGTGTTATCGGCCCTGTGGCACTAACAACTCATCGCTGACGTTTCCAAACTCAATCTGCGTGTCGCTGAGGAACGACAGAGAGACGACGAACCGCGTCCTGACGTTGTCTCGCCACGAGGAGCGGGAACTCCAGCTGAGTGATTGGTCGAGTGAGTAATGCTGACGTGCCCTCCAGCAAGGCATGATGGGGGCTCAGGAGCCGACAGAGGAGGTGGACAGGATGTGGCCGATAAGACTTCTCAGCCAACGACAGAAGAAGGTTTGAAGAAAAGTCAGAGAAACAGGACGGATGAAAACACGGATTTGAATTTGTCACATGTTAAATTTAAACATGTTCCTCGACGCTCATCCACCGCTGACCTCTGACACAACCTTCCACCAGTTTTCTGCGGACTGGAGCGTTCAGGAGGGGAGTGTCGGCCACCGGCCCCGCCTCCAACGTGTTAAAAGTGCGAGGCGACGAGCGACGGGAAAACAGATAGCGGAGTTTGAGGTAGCTACCAGCTAACTGTAGGCTAACGTGCTGCCAGAGCCACGCAGAGAGGGAGTCGCCATCAGGTCACGTGAACTACACACGTGTGGTGATGAAACTATTTCATCAGTTGGTTCTGACCGTGTAACGAGCAGCACGTCGGTACTGAACCTCATCACGACTCTGTGGAAGATAAATCAGCGAAGAGGCTGGAGACGCTGCGCCGGTTCAGATAAAAACACAGCTTGAATGATGTTTCGGTTCCAGGTGTTTAAAAACTGCACGTGTGTTTTATCATGAAGAAGAAAGTGAATCATGTGACAGGAGAGAGCAGGAGCTGAGCTGTCGCTGCCCGTCACTCTGCTGATTGCAGCGTCCGCCTACCTCGGTAATTAAAGCTCTGATTACCCCGGCTCGCCGTTTCCATGGCTACTAATAGGCTATGCCCCGATACACTGGTCGAGTAATCCAATGAAAACAAGCCAGTGGTAATCTGACACCCAATCAGCCCACTTGGCAGAGTTATTATGAGTGTGTGTGTGTGTGTTAGGACCCCCCCCCCCCGAGCTGGAGGTCGCTTTGATAAACACTTTAGCAGCTGTAAACTTTTATTGAACGCAGCTCTAAACGCCTCATTACATCACCTGTCGGTCGAGCCTCCGCTGCGCCACATTGATCCGTTATCGAACACTACTCAGAAAACACTGCTCAATGTTCCCCTGCCAGGTGATTGTCTCTGACCCCCGCTGCCTCCGCAACACACACACACACATGCACACACACACACACACACACACACACACACACATGCACACACACACACACACACACACACACACACACACGCGCACACACACACACACACACACACACACACACACACACACACACACACACACACACACACACGCACACACAGAATTCACTCTTCATGTCTCTGTTTACTGAGTGAAGAAATTATTTTTACATTTCAGTTCTACATAAAATGCTTTTTGCAATTTTCGATGATAAAATGTCACCGTTTTTTTTGGGCGGGGGGGGGGGGGGGGGGGGGGGGTGTTTTTTTTATACTTCCTGTTTATTTTCGGCACAGGAGGGAAATTAATCAAGAAAGTGAAATCACATCGAAGAGAAAAACATGACGACGTCCCCCTGCTGCAAGAGTCACATCAGAGACAGTCAGTTACAGAGGCAGACACACACACACACACACACACACACACACACACACACACACACAAATATTCCCTCTCAATCGTGTCATGCAGCATCACAACATTAACCAATGAGTTGGCATTTAGAGAACTAATGGGGCAGCTAATCTAATGCCTGCTGTCAGCACATCACTGTGTGTGTGTGTGTGTGTGTGTGTGTGTGTGTGTGTGTGTAGTGGATTTCTATGGATTTTTATTTTTGCATGTGAGTTTATATAATTGGATTTTGTGAGTGATACACTTTATCTGTACTTGCAGGACACATGAGGGTAAATTAGTGTGTGTGTGTGTGTGTGTGTGTGTGTGTGTGTGTGTGTGTGTGTGTGTGTGTGTGTGTGTGTGTGTGTGTGTGTGTGTGTGTGTTGATGAGACAGTGAATGAATGTGGTTCTGGACAAGCTGCAGCTTTGGATTCACACCTGGAAACAAATCTGCAGCTCTTATCGTCATGACAACCACTTCACACGACAGGCCGCTCAGCGATCTGGATCTGGAAGCTCAAAGGTCAAAGGTCAGTCCCTCAGTGTCTGCATGCAGCAGTTCAGGGGCTACGGTGATTGAAGACTCTAAAGTGACGACAGGTGTGAACGGTTGTTTGTCTCTGTACGTTTTGTCCAATGTCAGCTGGGACTGGCTCCGCCCCCTGCATGACCCCCAAAGCATAAGCAGTAAAGATGGAGGGAGGGAGGGAGGGAGGGAGGGAGGGAGTCGTTAAGGTTCCAGTCTGAAACTGGACCAATACATCCTGGATTCATCTTTGTGCAGCGTCCACAGAACTTGAGCTCCTCCGATATTAATCTCCTCATTAACGCAGCAGCTCCACCAGTGAAATGTTGGAACAGTCCTTTAAATCCAGGTCAAACATATTTTTGGAGCCGTTCACAACTCGGAGTTAATTATTTCCCCTTTTGAATCCAGTCTCAATGAACCATTGTTTCCTGTGACTCTATCAGGTAAAAGCAGGAAGTGATGACCTTCATCCATCTGAAGAGTTTCTCTCGTTAGTGTGAGATTCTCTCGTTCCACCGACCTTTCGTCTCGCGTGATGAATAATTAGCGGCGGGGGAGCGTCTCCATTCAGGCCGACGCACACACTTTGTCTTACTGACAGCCAGAGGGAGCAGCAGGGAGGCACGCTGTTGTTTTGTGCTTTGTAATCACAGTGTGGCGGCACACACACACACACACACACACACACACACACACACACACACACACAATCCTTCACAGCTATAAAACAACTCTGTGGAACATAAACGCACAGAGACACAAAAACGTAAGCGAATGCACACGTGGAAATAAATCACCTGCATTAGGAGGAAAAGGTGATTTTGATTATCTGTAAAAAATCCGTTTCTAACACGAGGACGACACAACGCACCTCGCCTCAGGTCTGGAGCTACTCTCACAGCTCGATGAAGATCATCTCCTGACATGACCCCCGAGCTTCTGTACGTGAGAACGTTCAACAGCCCCGAGAAAGAACTCTGGAGAACATCTGGAGGAGTCAGAAGGAGTTTCTAACACGTGACGGACGTGAAACTGGATCAACACAAATATCTCGTTATTAGATGATATAAAAACAGGCGGAGACGTCAAGCCTAAGACTGATTCGAGATTGGTTGAGAGCATGTAGGGGCGGGACCTTGATATAATGAGTCCGTCCCTGAGTCCGTTACTGTAAAAGACAATGAAAAGATGAAAACGTTGGTACAATTTCTGGACAGTAGGAGGAAGTGAGGACACGCCACGATGTTAACGTGCGCTAGCGCGTCGTAAGATCTACGCAGACGAACACGGTGGGATTCGTCCCGAGCCTCCAGATGGTCTCTTTGTCTCCTCACATGCACCGACACACAGCTGGTGTCTGATCGCTGCTGTTAGTCATGTTTCTGGCCTCGTTCTGCAGCAGCTGGCCGAGTCGCAGGAATCCCTGCCCCCCCCCCCCCCCCCCCCCCATACACACACACACACTCTTTAACATGTGGTAACTCTGTGCTAAGTCAGCACACTGGTGGGACTGGTCCAGGGTGATGATGGGACGTCGAGCTGCAAATATGATTCTTTGCATAAAATCTGTTGACATCAGCGAGTTCGTATCAGGGAGTCGTCTCCCATCGTCCACTCTGTTTTAGACGGACGACAGGACAGCTCCCAAAAGTGAAGCCAAGTCATCTGGATGGCCCCCTGGTGGCTGACTGCAGTATAGGTCATAAACCCCTCCTCCTCCATGTTAGCAGATGGGACGTTTAATAAATAAATGTTTGTCAAAGGTCGTTCTTGTCTCACTGATGTCTCACGGTGTCTCTGATCAGTTTGGCTTCATTGGTAACTTGATGATGTAGAATCAGGAGACGCAGCAAAGCCAAATGTAAAAATCACAGACTGTGAAAATCATTTACAGCATCTTGAATAATTTCAGATCTTTTTCTCCTCCTGTCCTTTCATCACCTTTTCTTTCCTTCTCTTCCTGTGACAATCATTTTCTTTGTTTAGTTTTTCCTTCCTCCTCCTCCTCCCTCTCTCTCTTGCTCTTTTCAGTTTCATGTTTTCGTTTGATTTCTTTTGCCTTCGAGCGTTTTCTCTTCTCCTCTCTTGTCATTTTGTTTGCTCGTCATGTTTCGTGCGGCGGCGGCGGCGGAGGAGGAGGAGTTTTCTTCATGTTTCATTCGTCGCCTGTCGCTGCTCCAGCCGCTGATCTGAGTCCAGCCAGTGACAAATGTCTGTCTGCGGTGAAGGACTCTGCTGAATCAGGAGGAACCAGGCGACGTGTTGGGACAGTGGCTATGGACGCATCAATCTTCTAAATGAATCAAAGCTAATACAACATCTGCCTCTTGGCACACACTCTCGTCCACAGCACCTCTGACAGGAAACACTGTGTCACCGTGGATGGAAATTGAACCTGTGGATGTTGTAGACGATGCGACAGAATTACATGTGATACAGAATAAAATGAGGGTCAGCTTCACTGATATCGATCCTGACACGTCGCGTCTATTGCTCCAGTGTGACTGATGATTTCACCGGTTTTGTTTTGCTCGTTTCAGTTTGTGTCAAACGCTGCAGCTCACGCTCACGGGTTTTTCTGGATCCTTGTCTGAGGAGGTAAAACGGTTTCAGTTGTGACTAAATATTTGTAAAGATTCTGTTGACTGCAAAAACAATATCGATCTTAAAATGAATTAAAAACAGAATTGTACGATTCTTTCAGGGGCGGACTGGAAATATGATATTTCAAGGGCTTTTACTTTGAAATTCTACATCAGATTGTCCTGGTTTTGTCTGAGTGAGACTCCGAGGTGGTGAACTGTCGTCGTGAAGTGAAATTGTTCCGTGGAAACAAGTATTTTATCTGAGTTTAGAGGGAAAAACTTTGAAAGTGGGATAGGTTAGTGGGAAATGTCCCGGTGCTCCAGATGTGCGGTCCACCACTGCATTCTTTACTCCGGCAGAAGTACAGAAGAAGAACCTCTGCACTCAAGGTAAAACCCTGTTGATCTGCATCGATAGATACACGAGGAGGAATCGTCTTCTCTGTGTAACTGGTTGAGTCTCGATGTTGAGACGGAGCTCGATGATGCAGAATAATAAGAGCAGAGAATTCTCCTCAGTCTGATCAAATGACGTGAGGAGTAGAAAGTCCAGATATTTCTGTTGTATTGAATAAATACAAAAAACTTCTACAGTAAAAGCCCAGTAACATTTGTACTCTGTTCCCAGGTTTGTTCGGTGTCACTGACCTTCGACCCTCCCGGTGACGGCGTCTAAAATCTGTCGTCACGTCTGTGAACACGAGCAGCGCAGCCTTGACGCCAGGCAGCGACCGTTTGTCAAAGCTGAATATGTTTGTCGGAGAGAATTTCACGGCTGCTTTGACTCGAGTGAACGAGGTCGAAGGGAAACGTGAGAACTTTTAAAAGCAGGAGAACGTAAAGGTTCACGTGCAGGATGTTGTGTTACCGTGTGTCCGACCCTCACTGATTCAGGGGCTTGTTTGTTGTTCTCGCTCTTTGCAGAGGGTTTTCCAGCTGCCTGGCCTGATTCTGTCTGAGCAGACACACTACCTTTACCTCACACTACCTCTGAACTTTGAAAAGAAAGAAATGAAGGGTTGTACTTTGGTACATTTACGAGATGATTCCTTCTCCTTTGGCTGAACTCTCCTTCGGTGTCATCGTGTCACGACATGAACTTCGTCCTTCGCTCTGCGTCTTCGTCTCTGCTCCGTGAACGCGCTCGCTGCGCTGAACCGCGTCCGAGACAAATCTCTGAGCTCCGGGAGGAAAGCGGCTGAGTCAGGAAGGAAACAAGGTGTTTGCTTTTCTCCCGGGTTCGTCAGAGCAGGATCATAAATCTCATTATGAAAGTACTGGGGCAGGAGGGCGGGCGATGGGCTTGTGGTTAGTGAACGAATCATGTGACTGCAACGTCTTCAGAAACACTAACACCCCCCCCCCCCCCCCCAGGCTGAAAACTCACCGTGATAAAAGATTCACAAAACAAAATGATCGTGATCATGGTTGTTGAGTTGAACTTGATGTGAAGAGAAAAACAAACTTATACTGATCAAGATGAACGGACTCATGGGACATGAAATCAAAACCAAACACTAAATGTTATTGAGCACGGTGACTACATTACCCAGAAAGCAACTCATCATTGGCTCTGTATTTCATCATTTAAAAAGATTATATTAAGTGTTCATGTGTTGTTGTTCTGTCCTTGGATCCCAATCATTTTATTAAATTCATTTTATTAAACTTCAAACGTTCAAAGAGAAACTAACGAATTTAAAGCCTCCATTAATCTGCTGTGTCTTTATATGAGCAGAACATATGACGAAGATGATGACGAAGATGAAGAATAAACAAACATTTCCATCTCAAATTGATTTAGTGATTTAATCCATTTCTGGAAAAACTGAAGTGGCTCTGACACTTTAATCACTGACGTTCATCAGCAGGACCGATCTCATTGGCTGATGAAACACAACATCGTCTGCATAGAGGCGGAAATAAGTTCTTCAGCCATCACGTGACGTCAGAGCGTACCTCAGCTCTCTAGAAACGGGGAACTCATTGGCTGTCGTTAGCCCAATAACACTGCAGTGTCCCCCCCGACATTTCCCTGTCGGCAGCGTGAACCTGCTCGCTGCGCTGAACCGTGTCTGAGACAAATCTCCGTGCCCCGGGAGGAAAGCGGCTGAGTCAGGAAGGAAACAAGGTGTTTGCTTTTCACCTGAGTTAGTCGGAGCGAGATCATAAATCTCGTTATGAAAGTTCTGGGGCAGGGGGGTGGTGGGACGGACTCGTGGTCAGAGGAAAGCTTCTCAAACTGAAGGGTAACAGCTTCACAGCAGATAAAAGACGAAGGTTGGAGCACCAACGTTTATCACAGAGTGAATACGTGAGTGTGATATGACCTCTGTGTATTCCTGATCTCAGTACCAAGTCTGAAACACTGGCCTCAGGTCAGATCACACCTGACGAAACTCTGCGTGTTTCTTTACGGACGAAAACTATTAATAACATTCTACAATGCATTTTAAGAGAAATCTAAATCTTGTCATCGAGCAAAGCAAGTTTAAAATGTGAGTTATTTTATCTCCGTAGATTTTGGTTGAACAACAACCTTCATTTTTAAGATAATTTATAAATTGTCAGACGCCAGAAAATGTCGATTAAAAGTCAAACAAAAATCAAGTTGAGTTTAAGATTATAAACAAAGAGTAACGCTGTGAATCCTTATATGAGTTGAACACAGTTCCCCGTGTGTCCACCAGGGTCGAAACATACAGGATGTGCATTTAGCTGAATTAGCTGACGTGTGAAAACCCAACGGACACAACAAGCT
Organism: Paralichthys olivaceus; assembly: GCF_024713975.1. Classification (NCBI taxonomy): domain Eukaryota; kingdom Metazoa; phylum Chordata; class Actinopteri; order Pleuronectiformes; family Paralichthyidae; genus Paralichthys; species Paralichthys olivaceus. The sequence continues at coordinate 18,213,865 of NC_091109.1, forward strand.
GGTCCAGTCCAGCAGGTGGCAGCATAACATAAAACTTCGGCAAATAAAAAGACAGAGTGTGAAATGTAAACGAAGTAAAATGTGTCGTAACACTGTGTGTGTGTGTGTGTGTGTGTGTGTGCACGTACGATCTGGGAAGCAGTTGTCGGGGTCCATGGCTTCTTCCGCCATCTCGGAGTACTCATCCTCTTCCTCTCCCGGCTTCCTGAGGTCCACCGTGCTGCCCTCTGATAGGCTGACATCGTCTTTCTGCTGGTTGACACGGCAGGAAACAACCAATCAGAATCAAGGAGTGATCGTCAGCTCATTATTTCAAACTTGTGTGCAGATGATATTTTTCTGTTTGTAAAGAAGATTCATCCGGTTCCAGTTCGTCTGCGGATAAACACACAACGTTGTGTTATCTCACAACAGCATCGTTGAGACGTTGTGCGGTTTTACAGCTCGTGCCTGCGTTAGCGTCGGTATTTGTGAGGTCGTGGGTTTTGTTTGTGTAAAGTTGTGTTTGAGTGACGATGATGATGATGATCAGCATCATTCTGCTGCAGTCGAGGCTGAATGAGTCAGATTCAATGTTACGTAACTGACAGGAGTCCTGGCTGCGAGAACAGAGACAGACATCACCTTCCAAACCCTCCGTCTGCTCACTGCGACAGATCAGGACAGAACTAGACGTCAGGAAACCCCCCCCCCCCATCCCAGCTGACTTCAAAGGTCCCCGTTTGCAAAGCATCATGGGAGTTTAACTTTACAAAGGGACGAGGGAGATGGAGGGACACAGGACAGGTTTTCTTCTAAAGGCTGAGGAAGGAAATCTGGCAAGTTTTGTCTCGACAAAGACACAGCGGGCGGTGTGTGTGTGTGTCTGTGTGTGTCCCTGTGTGTGTGTGTGTGTGTGTGGACAGGTGAGCTAACTACCTGAGTCAACAGCTAACTCATGAATACATTCAGAATCTGGGAACAGAGAGGAGCTGCTGTGACGAATGCCAGCCTTGGACACACAGACACATAGACAGACACACACACACACACACACACACACACACACACACACACACACACACACACAGCCTTGGTCTCTGTGACAGTTGACGTCCGTAATGAGGGTTTAAATGTATTTCTATTCATAAGCTGCTTCCATCCAGCTGAGGGAAGTCAAACACACCGAGGGCCTGGAAGTTACACACACAAGTAATCTGATTACTTTCGTCAACTTTTTTCTAAATCTACCGTCGTAACTATTTCCACTCACTTGCCTCCTGAAGGATGAAAGAACGTTTTTAAGTCGCGCCCTCAAAGAACGTCTCACTCACACGTTCAGGAGGAAACAGGAGGAGTTCAGAGTCTCGGAGGACACACGGGAATCGAACCGGGAACATTCAAGTGACGACACAGGTGCTCAGCTGTACACACACCAGCTACACAACATTAGCCACAGTGTGGTTTTCCGCTCACTCGTGTAATTCCTGACCCTCAATCAGAGAGACTCCAGAATATCAGGCAACAGATTCTGACTGGAAATCGAGCTGCACATTTAAAACAAAGACTCACTGTGCATGTCACCGCCTGTGTGTGTTTTATATTATTGCACAGTTGATAGTATCAGGTCACACACACACACACACACACGTAGATTCCTTGAATCATCGTTTCTCCATCCTCCCTCTCTCGCGCTCATTTGGCTCCGTCGTGTTTTGTTTCGGCTAAACTCGGCTCACAGCTGCCATAGCGACAGCAGACACTTCATTTGTTCTCCACTAAATTGAAGCGCGTGGCGTTGTTCGTCTTCACTAAGCAGGAGGAACGGAATGTTCACTGCTAACCAGGACTTTGTCTCTGCGGGCAGACGTCTTGTGTGTTCTGCGCTTGTAACGACATATTTCATCTTTACAGGCGACTGAGAGGAACGAGCACGAAGACGACAGGAAACCTCGAGGCCGAGCCGAGCTGAACTTATTCAGACTGTTTCTCATGTTAACTCCATGTTTCAGACGCGGTTGGGACTTTTTGTTGATGTTTCGCAAACCAACTGTTTCCTTCGGTGACACAAGCCTCCGTGTGTTTGGACTGTTGGCTCGTTTTTAAAGTGTATTTGTGACGTCACTCTACAGTTCGGACGTTTTGATGTCGGGAGGGATCAAAGCAGAGCGGTGGCGTCAGCGTCCCAGCACCTGAGGCTGCAGACGGCACCTGTTGGTCTGCAGGGTCCAGACCTCTGCAGGGGGGGGGGGGGGGGGGGGGGGGCAGCTGAGGTCACAGGGCAGCAGACACAAACACACATTGTGCACATGGCAGCTGTGGACACACAACACCTGCTGTGGAAACAGTAACGTCACCAGCACACGGGTTCAGGGGTTAATGAGTAAAGATCATTTAAACTCAGGTGACCACAGGTTTGTTCTGCGAGCTCAACAAATATGTTATATATATAATAAGACATGTTTTCATTACGCAGCTTCACCGAACATCGTGCATCCTGGTTCGTCCTCGACGATAGTTTGGAGTCCGTCTAAGTTCTCATTGTTACAGGAAATATAAAATGCATTCTGGGTGTTTTTACTTTTACTCTCTGCGGTTGATGCACACACACACACACACACAAAGATATTACTAATATATTATTAATATCTACTTTTAAGACGATTTTAAAGACGGACACTTGAACGCTGTGATTACTCGGTTCACCGCTCACGTGCATATTTGGAGTTGAACCTTTAACGATCACCACTGTAGACACTGCGGTCTGACCTCTGACCTCAGCTGTTGACCGCGTCCACAACGACCAGCTGATCTGAGCTTTATGAGACTCTGAAAACCACACGAGGTGATTTATGGACGCCATTGAAGTGCAGCTCAGCTCTTTATTCATTACATAACCAAACACTGGGTCTATTAAAACTGGACGCCGGAGCCGCTCAGCAGCTTCTATTTACAGTGAAGATGAACGACAGAGAAAAGACCTGGAGGGAGGGAGAGAGGGAAACAAGGGGAGAGAGGGGGAGAGAGAAAGAGAGAGGGAGAGAGAGAGAGAGAGATATGAAACGTGATTGGATGCAGTCACATTTATTTGCTGCACTTGTGGAATGAAGGACGACAAACAAATCTGAGGTTTGGAGACAGAGTGTCGATAGTTCCAGGACGAAGTGGAACTAGAGAATAAAGTTGAGAAGTTGTGGAACAGGTGGAACACACATTATTACACATTATTCTCAATCTCAGAACTGTTTTCTTCAATATGGACTAAATGCTCCATTGTGCTGAGGTGACCGACAACCTGAGGAGGAGCTGAGGAGGAGCTGGGGTGACGCAGTTGTAATTTGAAAAAGTTTTGTACACTCAGCTCAACCTGACACACAAACACACACACACACACAGAGATGGAGCTGTACCTGCTG
>NC_091109.1:18222259-18237259 GCF_024713975.1 Paralichthys olivaceus
CTTCTGTATTTCAGTTTTTTGTGTGTGTGTTGTTTTTATGTTTTTCACTTTCATTTTTGTTTCCTTATCGTTTTTATTTTAGTTTCAACTTGTTTTCAGTCGTGTCCAGTTTTAAAGAACAGCTCAGGTTTTCTCTCCAGTTAAAGAGTCAGACTGAAGTTCATCTCAGGTAATCGAGGAAACAGCCGAGCGTCATCATGAGACACACACACACACACACACACACACACACACACACACACACACACACACACACACACACACACACACACACACACATACACACACACACACACACACACACACATACACACACACACACACACACACACACACACACACAGGGAACTACAGCCACCACACGCAGGAGAATGAGGTGATGAATGAGTCGTAACACGATCTGTGTTTGGTGGTCCTCGTCACAACAGACCCCCCCCATGAGCAAAGCCCCCGGGAACAAGAGTTTGCAACGTGAGAGGAGAAGAAGGAGAGAAGACCACTGGGAGAGAATGAGAGGGATGGAGGGAGAGAAAGAGGAGAGGGGAGAGGTGAGGGAGGCAGAAAGATCGACCTGATTAGCCGCTGTGATGTTAAAAGAGTTTTAAACGTTATATCATCGGAGGTGAAGACTGCAGCTGCTTCTTCTTCTTCTTCTATGGTTGAATGTGTCTCTACTTCCTGTCCAACAAAGTGTTTTCACTGTGAACCAACAGAACCCTGGTTCTGTTTGATCCAGAACTCCTCTTCTGGTCTGAGGAACCGTTCCCACCGGCAAAGACAGAACAGTTTGACGATTCAAACTGCTGACTCGTGTTTTTCTGAGCAGCTGATAAAAAGTCCCGGTGATTAAAGTTAGTGAATATGTTTAATGAGAGAATGAGATGAGAGGAGGAGGAGGAAGAATGAGAGGAGGAGGAGGAGGAGGAGTGTGTCGAGGCAGGTGTGCTGCAGCTGAAGCGCTGGCTCAGGGAAACACATTGAGCCGCTCGTTTGTCAAAGAGAGAAACAGCAAACTAAACATCTGCTCACCTGCTGCACACACACACACACACACACACACACACACACACACACACACACACACACACACACACACACACACACACACACACACACACGATGTGAACAGGAACATGGTCTGGGTTTCAAAAATAAAAGCAGAGCAGTGGGGCGTGCATACCACAGTGTGATTGACAGTTAGTACCGTCCAATGGGTGCAAGTGACAGGTATAGGTGGGCGTGTCTGTGAGCTTTCAGTCAGGCTCCACCCCTTGCTCCTCCTTATATGGTTACTTCTGGTTTCGAGAAAACCAAGATGGCGCCGAACAAACTGAGGGTTGCAAACAGCAGCTCACATTCATCTCCTTCCCTTTCCTCGTATCTTCCTTTCTTACATTTATGTATCCTTCTCTTCTTTTGTTTCCTGTGCTCATTCTCCTTTCTTTAATTCCTTTCATCACCTCCCTCACACCTACGTATTGTTCTCTCCACCCTCCCCTGGTCCTCCATCTTTTATTTTCTCCATTGTTCCTTTCAAAGGTTCATTCTCTCGTTCCTCACACGTATCCCTCCATTTAACGCTCTGCTCTTCTCTCATGTCCTTCCCTCATCTCTTCTCCTCTGCCTGGTACGAGGTGACACTTGACATCTCATAACAAAAAAACTGAATTGTTAACACGCACACACACACAAACACACACACACAAGCTGAGGTGTGCACAATGAGGCCATTTTCTAAAGGGATAAATCACCTGAACTGGAAAGGTTCGGTCATGACGACACACACACATACACAGACACACAAAGACACACATACACATACACACACATACACACACATACACAGACACACAAAGACACACACACACACACACACACACGTTTGGACACATTCATCCAGTCAGGTCAGCATATCCCTCTGCAGGGGGAGATACAATTCCTGCCACTGACAAGAGAAGAATAAGAGGCTGTTGACTGCAAGTGCATGTGTGTGTGTGTGTGTGTGTGTGTGTGTGTGTGTGTGTGTGTGTGTGTGTGTGTGTGTGTGTGTGTGTGTGTGTGTGTGTGTGTGTGTGTGTGTGCGCAGCCATAATAGAGTCTCATTCATCTATTTAGCTTAATGGTCTCATGGATATTTAATAACGAGCTTGATTGGCCAGACAGCTTACACACACACACACACACACACACACACTTCATGATCCAGTGACTGGTGAATATGAAACCACTCGTCACTGTTTATTAACGACCACAATGTCTTTAGAGGAAGAAGTGAGGAACAAAGTGAAAGTGTTTTCCATCCCTCCTCTCTTCTGTTCTTCATTTCTCATCCTTCCTTTCCTTCCTGTCTTTTATCTGTTTTACATTTTACACACACAGGATTCAGACCCTCCTCAGTAACGACAAGAAGCTCAAACAAGACGTTCGCTTTTCTTTTTTTTTTCCCCTCATTTTCTTTGTTATCTGCCACTTTTCGTTTCTTCCTTCATGACGCCTGGATCATCTCAAATGTTTCTTTTCATTATAAAACAACTCAGTGACCATAAGATGAGTTCCTCTTCTCCAGTTACACCCTCCTGTCTGCTTCGAATGTCTCACACACACACACACACACACACACACACACTGATGTATTGATTGATGTGTTTAGAGGTGCAGACGTAACACAGTCACACTCATGGGGGGGGGGGTACATTTAATAGTGAGGGAGGTAAGATGAGCTTCGGAGAACAGTGTGTGTGTGTGTGTTGGGGTACAGTGTAAAATGAGATGATGGATAGTTATCAGAAGAAAGGAAATCTTTCCTCTACTCCTTTGCCTGGCAAGATGAGCTGTGTGTGTGTGTGTGTGTGTGTGTGTGTGTGTGTGTGTGTGTGTGTGTGTGTGCACACTGGTGATCACGCTTGTTCTAGATGAAGAAACATCTCTCAGCTCGTGTGTCTCTCCTTGTCTCCAAACATCTTGTGAGTTTTCAGACAGAACCAGCAGCGTTTCCAAACTTCTCAGTTTCAGTCATTCACAGAAAAAGGGGGGAAAGTTTCACTCACCACCAGGTTTCCGATGACCATGACCAACATGAAGACCAGAAGGCAGAGCGGCTGACCCGCCACCTCCATGCAGTCCCACATGGTCTCTATCCACTCGCCACACAGCACCCTGAAGACGATGAGGAAGGAGTGGAAGAAGTCCTTCATGTGCCAGCGAGGAAGAGCGCAGTCCTTCGAGATCTTACACACACAGTCCTGAGGGACGAGGGAGAGACGGCGTGACGAAGCTGCATCCATGATTCTATCTAAAGTCGTGTGATGTCAGACGTCACAAACGCTACCTGGTAGTTCTTTCCAAACAGCTGCATGCCGACCACGGCGAAGATGAAGACGATGATGGCGAGGACGAGCGTCAGGTTTCCCAGAGCGCCCATGGAGTTCCCAATGATCTTGATCAGGGTGTTGAGGGTCGGCCACGATCGAGCGAGCTTGAAAACTCGCAGCTGTGGGGAAAATGAAACAACCACGCTTTAAATAAAATAAAGAAGGTCACAGTTCTTTTGAGTTTCCAGTGTGTGACTCACCAGCCGGAAGGAGCGCAGCACACTGAGCCCCTCGACGTCGGACAGACCGAGCTCCATGAGGCTGAGGCACACGATGATGCTGTCGAAGATGTTCCAGCCCGTCTGGAAGTAGTAGTACGGATCCAGAGCGATGATCTTCAGAACCATCTCCGCCGTGAAGATCCCTGAGAACACCTGGTGAACAGAAACAGAGACCACGAGGAACTCCAGCTTCGTTATATTGGTACAATATTGTCCTGAAGACGCTCAGTGAGATCGAGGTCTGACGACGTGTTGGCTAGAGCCGGAGCGACCCGCTGCTTCGCCTGCTCTGGATGAAACCCTGCAGACTCTGCTCTGATGCACAAACACACACAGCTGAAGACTCAGTGTGTGAGTGTGTGTGTGTGTGTAATTTAAATCATAATGAAAAGTTAAAATATCATTAAAACTACCAATTTAATGTTCTACACAGGAGAGAATTAAAGAATTAATGAGAAATAAGGAAAGTGACAAACAGCAGGAGGTCAACTCTGCTCCGAGGATACTTCACACACACACACGAAAGTTAAGAAGACACAGACGGTCAGGTAAGGACACAAACAGATACACACACACACACACACACACACACACACCATACTGTAAACACACAGAGATACAGAAGCTAAATGAAGGGCAGAGTTTGCCAAAAGGTAGAGACATTTCAGACCAGGTTAGGTTCACACACAGATAAACACACACACACACAGATAAACACACACACACACACACACACACACACACACACACACACACACACACACACAGATAAACACACACACACACACACACAGATAAACACACACACACACACACACACACACACAGATAAACACACACACACACACACACACACACACAGATAAACACACACACACACACACACACACACACACACACACAGATAAACACACACACACACACACACACACAGATAAACACACACACACACACAGATAAACACACACACACACACAGATAAACACACACACACACACACACACACAGATAAACACACACACACACAGATAAACACACACACACAGATACACACACACAGATAAACACACACACACACACACACACACACACAGACACACACACACACATGTCACTTCCTATAAGTGCCACTGACGCACTCAGGCTCTTTAAAAGCCAACAGCAGATTCAGCTGCTGAAAACTAACGGGACGAACCTGACATGCTAACATTAGCACCGGCTGTTAGCATGGCTTCACACTGAGTGAGTAATTTTAATCAGAAAAGGAAAGCGGCATCAGGACGGAGATACCGAGTGTAACTGCACATTACTGCCATGTGGTCGCTCGCCTCCTCCGCCGCCGTCTCAGTCTTCACACGTTCTTTTTCCACACACGTTAAGTCACGGGGACCTTTGACCTTTGACCGCCAGAACCTCACCGTTCATCTTGACTCTGAAGACTTTTAATAAATTCATTAAATTCCCTGAAGGCGTTCTCGAGATGTTGTTGTCAGCTCGGCCTCGGCCGTAGTATGGAGCGTGCTGGTTTTGTAGCTTAGCTCGTTATTAGCTGGTAACTAAGTTAGCAGTTAGCCCGAGGCCGGAGGAGGAGGAGGAGGAGTCGGCGTGCTGCGTTCAGGAGCAGATTATTTCCAAACACTGTTAAACTGTTCAACTATGTGAGCTGACCACATGAAATAAGTTGTTGTTTGAATTTGCTGTGGGTTCAAAAAGCTGTTGGTCAAATTAATGCTAACGCTGCTGTTCATTTAATATGACATTGTTATTTAAAACCTCGCCCTGGTGGTGATTCAGTGATTCTCAGGAAACTTCCTCTCAGCTGTTTGCTCGTGGGCTTGATCTCTTAAGCTGCTCTGTTCGTCTCCCTGCAGACCTCAGCTCGTCCAGGGTTAGCCTCGCTCTGCTTTACATCACGTGTGTGTGTGTCTGTGTGTGTGTGTGTGTGTGTGTGTGTGTCTGTGTGTGTGTGTGTGTGTGTGTGTGTGTGTGTGTCTGTGTGTGTGTTCTTGCAGCAGCGCCCTGCTTGTTGTTCCAGACCGAGGGGATCCTCAATGCGACACCGACTACGTGACACACGTGTGTGTGTTAATGGTTCTCAGCCAGTTTGCTTTCGTACACTGTGATGGACTATTATTGCACACTCACACACACACACACACACACACACACACACACACACACACACACACACACACACACACACACACACACACACACACACTCCTCTTATATGGGCTCATTAACTCTGTAGTGCGTTGATTAGCTACTCACAATCACGCTGTTCTAAATGACATCATGACACCCCCCCTCTCACTTACACACATTTGAGTGTGTGTGTGTGTGTGTGTGTGTTGTATTGATGGAGTCTCTCTCAAGGTAAAAGAAAAATGTGAATCAGGCAGTTAAAAACAGACGGTAAGAAATAAATAAACAGAATAAGAACTAGTTCCTCTCGTCCGTCTTTAAATCTTCAGGTTCAAGTGAAGGACTCATGTGAGAATCTGGTGATGTGCCGACAAATACAGTTTCTATAATCCACCAATACCATATAATACCAGTGTACGTGGTTGTTGTGTTGTGAAGAACCAGAGCTGTGGTGCTAAAGGAGTGAGAGTGTGTGTGTGTGTGTGTGTGTGTGTGTGTGTGTCGACATCAGCACTCGCTAATAACAGTAACATCAGCAGAGAGAGGATGACACGGACTCTTTGAGCTTGTGTATGTGTGTATTTGTGTAAAAGAGAGAGAGACACGTGATTTTTGTCAAAACCAGGCAGATGCTCCACACACACACACTCACACACACACTCACACAAACACACACACACACACATACACAAACACACACACACACACAGAGTCTAATGCACTTTCAGTCGGTCAGAGCAGAAACACAATTACTGTCCAAGAATATTTCATAAAAAATTATGATTTGAGTATTTTCCAGATTCCAGAAACGCTTTGTAAGACTTGTTTAGTATTTGCCAGGACTGCCCTAGTGCCCCTGAGCAAGGACAGGACCGTGCTGACCAAATTAGACAACAGATCCAGCAGAGGACTCAGTGAGGGGCGGTAACCCAACAACCTCACACAGGGAGCACCTTCATCTAAAGTCACACACACCTACGTCAGTTTATCCTCCATCGTCCTTTCTGCTTCTCTTCACTCGACAAAGAAACTTCATTATCAGACTTCAAGCCCCATATTTATACATATATCATATACATGGAGGATAACTGGAGGCGGAACAAAGTCCTCCAGAGGAAACGCACATCGAGAGTCGGGGATGGGACAGTTTGGAGAGACAAGAAGTCTGAGAGGGTTTTCAGGGGTTTAAACCAGCGTTGTCCTTATTGGCACCAGTTCACCGAGTTAAACCGATCAGAGACGTTTAGGTTTAATAAAGAACAGCGACGTCGTCCTCTCGTGTCCTCCACACTGTCACAGGTCACCCGGCATATTTCTTTGATGGTGTTGAACCATGTTGAGTAATTCTCTCGTCTGCTCAGATACTGAACTTCGCTCACTGCTGATTGATGAGCAGAGGAATGTTCCCTTCACAGGTTTATCACAGACACGTCTCCACAGGAACGTGTTTCATCAGTGAAGACTCACGAGTGCTCTTAATGCTCAGTGCGACTCCGCGGATAAAAGCCTCCACTAAATGCTATGTATCCTTTAGATCTGTACGGACATGGAAATATTGATATGTGAAACCCAAAGCTGAGCACAACAAACAAAACAGTGAAAGCATTAGCCCACATTGATTCTGTCAGCGCAGTGATGTCCTGACATGATCCTCGACACACCACCTTACATAACACACACACACACACACACACAGCAGAGGCTCTCCTGTCCGTCAAAGACCCCGGCTAAATGCTAAGTAAACATCTGTGAGGATTAGCGGTTTTATCCTGTAAAGAACTCGGCGTCTACAGCCTGAAATCGGATCCCGGTGACATGACTCAGTCTTTATCTGAGACGTGAACGGCTCCAAATTGAATTGGAGAAGTTTGATGCAGTTCTGCAGCATCGACATCAAACTGCAGCCGACGCGACAGCAACATCGGAGGGATGATATTCTGCGTAAACGCCGGTCCTGTGAGAGTCCGGTGTGAAACCGTAAAGAAGTGTAGAGGCTAGTGAACATATAAAACCATCGCACCTCAATCTGCCTGCGACAATATGAGCAGAGGAAGCAAGATATGCTTCCATGCTACCTGAGTACCTGAGGGCAAGGCACTCAACCCCAGAGTTTGAGCTCATTTCATATTCATTCAGTCATTGTGTCATGAGTTCAGGTAGTTTGATCAAGTGTAAAGTGTAAAGTTGGCAGATTTTACAAAATTAGTTTGATGCATCTGACGAATCCAATTAAGATTCAATCTGTAACTTTTCCTCCTTAAAACATCTAAAAACAACCAGATGTGGAAACTGGAGGAATCTGCACTTTAAATCAAGGTAATGGTGCGTTTCATTCGGTCGCCTGTTGGTGGCGTCACCTCCTCCACATGTATGTGTCAGAGTCGGCTGGAAGAGTCAAAATGTACTTTTTAAATCTGCTTTATCTGCTCTGTGCTGTTTTCACTTCTTTATTTGAAGCAGCTGAAGGATTCTGTCGTTGGACGTCTGAAGTTATCAGAGAAACAAGCTGAGCGAACGTGAGCGGCACCGAAACTTCACATCGAATGTGTTTGTTCGTTGCTGTCAGTAATGAGTCATTTTAAATAAACTGTCACGGGGTTAATGAACCATGAATCTGGAGCGTGGTCCCACTGTGGTCCACGCTCAGACCCAGCTCCAGTGATTGAACACCACTGCTGCAGGCCTGACCTGAAGCCACTTAAGAACTTTATTACCATTCTCTGGCTCCTGGAGCCTGAGCTGAGGAAACGTGACATCACTGAGCAGCCACGAGTGTGTGTGTGTGTGTGTGTGTGTGTGTGTGTGTGTGTGTGTGTGTGTGTGTGTGTGTGTGTGTGTGTGTGTGTGTGTGCAGGTGTGATCAGCACAGTGGTTTCAGCCGCAGGTCTTTCACACCTCAGGTGAATCAATTACCATATTGCATCAACCTATCAGCTCCTATCAGATCATCATCACACCTGCAGGGTGAAACACTGGAGTTAGTCACGGAGGTTCAAATCTCTCCGACCTGTTTCTGTCAGCTCTCGTACTGAAACTCACCTGAGACAAAAAAAAAAAACCCACAAACACACAAAAAAACAAATAAAGTCTGTTTTCCCTGCTGATTTCTGAGATTCTGTGTTTCTTTAAACTGTACAAATCCGTTCGAGGCGGTTTGAGAGGTCCAAAGAGCCATTTCCCCAAACAGTCTTGTTCTTTGTCACATCTCAGCCTCTTCAACTCACCTGAAGTTTGTTTATCTCACACACACACAAATCTGCAAGATGTTTGCAGGCGAGATTCCTCAGAACATCTCACTGTACCTCTGCTACGATAGGAACCGATACAGACACACACCTGAGAGTCTGCAGCTGTTGTAGGCACCAATCTTTACATCTCAGATACTTTTACCCCTTAATTCAATCGCTAGCTTCAACTAGCATCAACTCTCCTGCATCAACTCTCCTCATCAACTCTCCTCATCAACTGTCCTGCATCAACTCTCCTGCATCAACTCTCCTGCATCAACTCTCCTGCATCAACTCTCCTGCATCAACTCTCCTGCATCAACTCTCCTCATCAACTCTCCTGCATCATCTCTCCTCATCAACTCTCCTGCATCAACTCTCCTCATCAACTCTCCTCATCATCTCTCCTCATCAACTCTCCTGCATCATCTCTCCTCATCATCTCTCCTCATCAACTCTCCTCATCATCTCTCCTCATCATCTCTCCTCATCATCTCTCCTCATCATCTCTCCTGCATCATCTCTCCTCATCATCTCTCCTGCATCATCTCTCCTCATCATCTCTCCTGCATCATCTCTCCTCATCATCTCTCCTCATCATCTCTCCTGCATCATCTCTCCTCATCAACTCTCCTGCCCTTCTCTTCTCTCACCCACTCACCAGGTTTCCGATGCTGAGCATGCCGTTGAACTCCTCCGTCATGGGGTAGTGCTCCATGGCCATGAAGAGCGTGTTGAGGACGATGCAGACGGTGATGGCCAGGTCCAGGAAGGGGTCCATCACCATGATGTTCACCAGCTGCTTCACCCTCAGCCAGGAGGGGCTGCACTCCCACACCAGGTAACGGTGGGCGAAGGTGTACCAGCAGGGGTGGCACCTCTTGTGGGCCTCCTCCAGCTCTGCACGGGCGGAGGACAATTACATTTTTACACATAACGGATGGAGACAGGGAGGGAGAGTGAAGGGAAGGAGTTAATGATGGGGAGGAGGTGAATAATGAAGAAGAGGAAGATAAACAGGTGGATTTATGATGTCAATATAAACTCACACCTCCACCAAGACTCTGCTCCAACATTTAATTCACTGGATCCACCTTCTCATAGCATCAGCACAAAAACTTGACCTGGACCTCATCCTTCCGCCAAGTTTACTGGTGATCGGCTGACAAGCAGCGACGGAAATATCAAACCTCATTGGTGGAGGTGATAAAAGGCGGAGCAAAGGGAAGGGGGGAGTCTCAGTATTTTCCTGTGTAATGATCTGTTCTGTAAGAGCAGCCACTGCCGAGGGGACAGTGACTCAGCAACACACACACACGCACACACACACGCACACACACACAATGATCTCATGTTTAACGAGGGTAACCAGGATATCACTCTCTCTCTTTATTTCATTCAGTGTCTATGTCTCTCTCCCTTTCCGACTCTCGCACAAACAAATCCAGTGTTCCCCTGAGGTCGGCTGGAGCAGCAACACACACTGATACAAACTCACACACACACACACACACACACACTGTCTTTTACTGGGTTTATAATCATTATTATGATCTTGGACTCGCCCTTCGATCAGCTGATAACCTGTCCATGTCCCTGTGCCCCTCTGCAGCCAAACAGAAATGTTTATCTGACTGTTGTCCATAGTTTTGCTCCTCACCTTCCATGGCGTCTGTGAGGTAGCTGGCAGCGCTGAGCGCCCTCCCCCTCCGCTCCGAGCCCTGCGTGGACGAAGGCCGAGGTAACAGCATCGTACTGAGCTCAGTGGTGGACGTGGGGACCTGAGACAGAGCGAGAGACACAGAGCTTATATTTATATCATTTATATCATATCCATCCATCTGATCCATCCGTCTCTACCTCCGACTGAGGACCAACAGTTTCAACGCACAACCAGACCAGACTCACACACACACACACAAACATCATCTCACATATTCGAGGTTCGTTCACGACTACGGGTTGTCATCCACTTATCTGTTGCCACGGTGACAACATCACACATCTCTGTCAGGTGGAATGAGTCAAACATGATGCAGTGATTTTCATGTGTGTGTGCACGCTCCGTATCACCGGGGCAACAATCAACCATGTAATGAATGAAGAAGTCAGTGTGTGTGTGTGTGTGTGTGTGTGTGTGCGTGTGTGTGTGTGTCTCAAACTCAAGCCTTTAATTAAACTGAACGATCGACAGGAAACCAACAAGTCAAGTTACTTCATGACGAGGTCGCGACCCAGACGAATATTTCCCCCTGGAGGTTTTTCTGGTCACATCCACCTGGGAGGAAGGAGGCCATGGGGACAGGTTATATATATCCCATCATGCCTCAGAACATTTTCCAGCAGCAGCTCTGGTAAACACGCCCCCACGTGAACCAGGAGCCGGAATATGATTGAATGGAATCAGCCCGTGATGTAATAAAGTGTGTGCCACCCTGTCATTCACCATTAGGTGGCACTGTTTCCATTGTCTTTTTTAAACGTTGATACACATTCTTCCAAAACTCCCACCGTTCCTCCGCCTCTTTAAAAACCTGCATCCTATTTTAATAAAGTTAGAACGGAGCCCGGCTGCTCGACGGGAATTCATTAAGATGAACTCGCCTCAGGAGAGTTTCGGACGCTTCATCGTTCACAGACGAACCGGGATGAACCCGATACACTCGGATGTGATTACATAACATTTCCTGGAAACGGTTCCTCCAATGAGAAGCGACGTGTGGGCCTGAAGGTCGCCGCCCACGACGACGCCTACATCCTGTCTGTGTGCCAGGCAGGGAAGCACCAAGGAAACACACACACACACACAAACACAAACACACACACACACACACATACACACACACACACACACACAACCTCACAGCCCCCAGTCGTGGACTAATTTAGCTTCCGTTAGCAGCTGTGGGTTGCTATGGTGACATTTGAATGTGCTCCCTCCCTCCTCCCACTCGTCTCTCCATCCGTCCGAGCAGCAACACGTCAGGTCCGTGTGCTTCATGGACACGAGGCAGAAACAAAGCGTCATGTCCAAACATGAACTCAGAGCTCCCACACTCCCCCTACAGGTTCTCCTCAGTCGCACACGAGCAGTACGAAGTAAAAGTTTCAGAAACAGGAAGTCTCATTTGTTTATTTGTTGGGACATGAAGACGCGATGTCCCCTGACGGGACAAGACAAGTGATATCGGAGGAACTTTCTTATAAGATTCAAATTGATGTTAATTCATTTATATTTTATCAGAGAACTTTTTTCACAATCCCAGCTCATGTGGTAAATCTTGTTTCTCACGGGGGGGGGGGGGGGGGGGGGGGCTGTATACACTAGTGGACGGATTAACAGGAAACTCATTCAACTCTGGTGCGGATCAGAGTTTTTACATTCTTTAACATTTCTCAACATTTTCCCTGATTTCCCAGACTTTGTGGATCTCGATGTAAATGTTGATGATATTGTTTGATTGAGGGCAGATTGAAATTTAAATGATCATAATGACTCTGTTGGGTGAAACACTTCTTTATAAATGTGTTTAAATGTGTCTCAGGAACAAAAGAATCTATTCACAATATAAAAAAGTGACGGTTGGTTGCAGCCTTGGCTGAAATGATTTTTGGTGGTCGGTGTGTTCAGTGTCACAGGAATCAGCAGCGCTCAGATGTGCCGTCAGGTTTATCTTTGCTCCTACAGAAGAAAAGCAGACAGCTCGGCGTCATCTGGGATTACATTTATTTTAATTCTGCTGTGCAGCGCTGCCTGTTCACAGCAGCTCCTCGCCTGGAGGGCATCAGTCACCTCCACCTGCTGACAACCTGCCCCCAGACCTACACGCTTATATAAGGAGAAGAAGAAGTGAGTTTTATGAGGTCCCCCCTGTACAGTCAAATATAATCCAGTGCAGCTGCCATGAAGTTTGTTTCCTACACGATCATACAGATGTTCATCAAACGATTTGAGCACAACCCCACCTGACACCAAAGACTGAGCGCTGAGCTCCGTGAGGACGGACGTTAGCAGGGCTGCCTGTATCAGACCGCACAGGAGGTTTTCTAAAGATAATTTTAACCTCAGGCCTCATTTAACATTAAATCATAGTTTACAGCAGAGTTTAAATTTGTAGAATCCACCGCTGGATCGTTTCATCTGCTCCGTTTTTGTTATTCGGTTCCTGCTCTTGCTGACGAGCTGATCTCCTCATGTTAAACCTCTGATCCGATGGTGCTGCGTTCACTTCGCAGCCTGTGCAGACACGATGCGCGATTATTTCAATACCCAGAGCAGCTGTGCTCAGAGATAGAAACTCGTCTCAGTCCGAGCAGCATAATGCGACATGATGCTTCAGTGTTCGAGCCAGAATCCAGCTGCTGGTCAGAGGAAAGCTGCAGTTCACTCCCAACACAGATCTGCTCACACACAGAGCCGTGGATGTTGTGCACACACAAACATCTGACGCCCACAACCATTTAGATGATGAGTTTCACTGTTTCCTTCAGAGAGGTTCAGATATGGAAAGCCTGGAACATCAGAGTATTTAACTAGTCCTATCATTCAAAGCATATTTACATCCAGTAGAGCTCAGATCACACTCTCATTAATATAAGTCCATTAACTATTCTCTCAGGAATCAAAGAAAATGTTTTCCATCAGCAAAACAAATCAGAGAATCTGAACAAGATTCATTTACTGAGCAAAGGTTCAACTCGAAAATCTCAAACTTTTCTTTGTAGGATTTTAATATAATGAATAATATAAATAAAGTCAGAGTAACTTCTATCTTCACGGAGCAGGGAGGTGAAATTACACCACGTCTGAGAGGCATCGTTTTTTCCAGAAGTGTGTGTGTGTGTGTGTGTGTGTGTGACAGCATTTTACTGTAACACGTGTGTGTGTGTGTGTGTGTAAAGAAGGGACACCTCAGTAATGTGCCTGGTATGTGGGGCTTTAGCCCATGATGCCATTGCAGTGGCACTATGTATGTGTGTGTGTGTGTGTGTGTGTGTGTGTGTGTGTGTGTGTGTGTGTGTGTGTGTGTGTGTGTGTGTGTGTGTGTTTAGCCCATGATATCAGAGTGGAGTTATGCAAAGCACATATTCATGATTCACATGTCGGAGTGTTGAGTGGCTGCAGGTTTCACCATTGTTTCCACTGCGACACACTGAAACACACACTCACACACTCACACACACACACACACACGACAGTACTCACACTCTCCTCCTTGACCTTCTCCATGGTGCAGGCAGGCAGCTGCCCTTGCAGGGGCGGCGGGGAAACCCCGTTCTGGTCCATTGCAACAAACAGCTTCCCATTAATGTTCAGAGTTGGATAAAACACCTGGCAACACACACACACACACACACACACACACACACACACACACACACACATGAAACCAGTCTCAAGAATGACCCATGACACGAAGGATGAGCGGAGGAGGACGGATCATCTCACCTGTGAGCTCCTGCTGTTCGTGCTGTAGGTGCTCGGCCGTCGTTTGGGCCACGGGTGAGGCAGGATGCCGCTGAAGGTTCCACCGCTGTACGTCCGGCCGCCGACCCCCTCCACCACATCACCCGGGACGCTGTACTCGTCGTCTGCCATCTCTCCGTCCGACCCCCGGCTCCTCAGACGGAAATTGAAGATGGAGGAGACCTGACTGCTCCGCCGAGTCCTCGAGGAGAAGGAGCGGGCCAGGAGGGGGTGGAGCGGCTGGGGAGGAGAGAGGATGTAAAACCCACCGCAAAATGAAATGATAGATGACTTTCTTCTGCCTTCTTCCTCGCTTACCTTTCCCCCGTCCGTCATGTCCACCTGCAGCAGCTTTTCCTCTGATAGGTTGGACTCCACGTCAGCCACTCCCACCAATGCTTGACTCCGCCTCCGCTCCTCCAGGCTGTCCAGGGGCGGGCCAAAGGGCGACAGGTCTGGTGACATCGAGTCCGAGTCAATAACCTTATGGGCGGCAACCTGGTGGAACAAAGAAATAAATGTGACGTCCACTTTGTTCTACACGTGAAGAATAATTTAAAGTCTTTAAA
>NC_091109.1:18242259-18259759 GCF_024713975.1 Paralichthys olivaceus
CGTCCACCGACTCTTAACCCTTCCAACCTCAGCGTGTTTTTCTTCACAGCCTTAAATTACAGGCTCGTGATATTGTCACCGCACGTCACTTAGCAACACAACTCTCTGTAAATAGACAAAATAAGATGAGAGTTCGTCCCAATGTTTGAGCCTTTTACAGGTCCTGCATGGGTGAGGACATTTTGCCCCGATGTCCCGATGAGACACCTTCAAAGATTTGTTTGAGGGTAGAGACTTGGCTTTAGGGTTAGGTCAGGTTTAGGTTAGGGCCTAAGGGAAAATATGATGAACTCAAACATTTGTGAGATTTTATTTGAGTATTTAGTGTAACTTTACTTTTTCAGTGCTCGTGGTCATTATAGAAAATGCCATCGTTCTATTTATGTCTCTTTTTGTGGCACAGAGTCCAAATGTTGCCGGCGAGAGTTTCTTTAGTCTGGAGGAAAAAAAGTGTCAGGCACAGTTTTCATATTGAAAAGCCAAAAGGGAATAAAGGCCACTTAACCTTTTCTGGACAGGCCCTGGATCTTTTTATCTGCAGCAAAACCTTTTCTAACTCGTGCATCAGACGGCGGCGAGCAGCTTCCTGGGCTCCAGGCGATTTGTTTCCTGTGGAGAGTCTCAGTGTAAATGCTCCTTCAGAGGATTTCACGTGAAGCTTTAGTGCAGTTTTAACGTCCTGTGGTCTGAGAGTTTTTTAAATGCTGCTCTCAGCTGAAGTGTACATGTCATGGTTTCATTTGAGATTATTGTGGTTTAATAATTTGTTTTTGTTCGGTTTATTGGCGGTTGGCGTCCACTCCTCGGCCTCACACCGCTGCAGATGTTTTGGCGCTTTGTCCGCCGGAGCTTTCTGTTGTCCTCTGGGACTCAGCAGTGACTTTCTGTGCCACTTGGTCGACAGGACATTTCGCTGACACTGATCCAAAAGCAGTTTCTATTATTAGTTCAGTCAGGCAGCTCATGTGGAATGGAGAATCATGTGAATGTAGAATATGCACAGTGTTGATCTTTGGCCTCCGGGCTCTGACTGAAAAGACCGCAGGCGAAGCTCAGCGCCTACAGGTCGGTGCTGGACATTTAATTCATCTCAAAACCGATGCACGTGCTGAGGACCTTTACCTAAATGTCTCCGTCATGTCCAATGGTCGCTTCATGAGCCTTCAGAAGAACTACATACGAAATGAATGCAAAAGCCTCCGTCTGTCTCTGGATCTAACGTTGAGCATAAACGTTTTAACGTCCTGCCATGTGAACGCTGTTTACTTCACTCAGTGCCTCAGCGTTCACTTTGAAGGAGAGGCCTGACCTCGGCTCGGCGCTGCTGTAAAATCCCTGTGAAACGACTCCTCGAGTGGCTCATTACTTCGCCGTGTGCTGGTGTGGGAAGGAGAAGTTGTGTTGGCTTTGATTCAGACACTTGTCGGGGAACAGTGCAGAGTGCTAAGTCATGTTCATTTCACCAACATGATTTATAACGGGGAGGATAATGTAACGCTACAGAAATAGAGCCTGAGGGGCGACGGCGTCTCAGCGGGACGAGGAGTCCACTGTGGACCGAAGACGTGGGTTTGAGACGAGCTCTGGATCTGTCCATCAGCTTCACCGTCGATCAATAACTCTCACACCACAGTGAACTGTGTCTCTGCTTTTCTTCTTCTTCTGTTGTTCCAGGAATACATCTCAGATTTGTTGGTTTTAAATTTTCTCTCCGTCTCTCCTGACCTGCTTTCTCTCCTCTTTTCTCTCTCAGAGCGATGATCCTGTTTTATATCTGTTTCCCATTTATTTACATTGTGGGTGGCGCAGTGATGCAGTGGTTACCACTGTCGCCTCACAGCGAGAAGGTTCCACATTCCCTGTTCGTGATCTTTGGATGTGAAGCTTCAGGTTCTCCTGAGACTGTAGGTGTGTGAGTCTCTGGATGTCGGCCCATGAGATTTCCAGTCTCTGGGGACAAAGCAGATCATTCCAGAGCTTTTTTTGGGGGGTGACAGCAGATATCTGGGCCAAGACTCACCGTGCACTGTTTATAGTCCAACGAGTTCATTTAAGTTTCTTCTCTCCATCGCTACCATTCACTCCCACAAAGTTCACTCAAACACGGGGGGGGGGTGTGTAGGGTTCCCCCTGGAGGCTGAGAGGAGTCATGATCCTCCGTGTTGTACCAGCGAACGAGTCACAGAGTTAAATCTAATAATCCTTGAGTCTTTAAACGTCCTTCGAGGCGAACATGCTGCAAACGGTCTGAGCTCAACATCGTGGAGCCGACAAACTAATTTTATCTAAAGTGATCGTACCTGTGACTGAAGTATACACACACTGGTAATAGTGGTAAAATCTGTATTGTAGGAGTACTTGGAGCAGCAGTGATGGTATATATAATAATATATCTACTTTATATCCAACACAAATCAAACTGCTCCACTGTGCAGAAATAAAATGGGAAATCACTAAAGTTAATTTTCCTTTAGTGCTTTAGTACTGAGGAAAAAACAAAAAGACCATAAACGCTTTAGACCTGCCAGTTCTCAACACACACACACACACACACTCACACTCACACACACTCACACTCACACACACACACACTCACACACACACACACACACACACACACACACACACACACACACGGTTATCTCCCTGTGGACCAGCGTTTAGGTGGTGGAAGCCTCTTTTGTGTCTTTGGCTGAACATTAGACAGATGTCACATTCACAGCCTCCCAGAGAGCTCGTAACTCAAACTAAACACACACACACACACACACAAACACACACAACACACACACACACAACACACACACACACACACACACAACACACACACACACACAACACACAACACACACACACAACACACAACACACACACACACACACACAAACACACACAACACACACACACACACAACACACAACACACACACACAACACACACACACACACACACAACACACAACACGTGCACTCAGACAAAATCAACCCCCATTTTGAAAAATGTTTTCAATATTGTAGTCGAGTTATTGATCAGTGCAGCTTTTAACATAATGTTTTAACCATTCATAAAGGGGGGGGGGGGTTAGAGCTTTATTACATATGTGCGCACACACACACACACACACACACACACACAAACACTTAACACAGGCACAGTTGGAGATGCGTCAACATGGCGGTTTCCAGCAGCAGAAACTAAACTCACAAACACACAGAGTTGGAAAAGCATCGGTGGCAGCAGAACACTGGACTAATTTAATGGAACACACACACACACACACACACACACCACAGACACACACACACAGAGTTGGTCGTGCATCGACATGCCTACCACCAGCAGTGAATGCTAGGCTAATGGAATGATGAATATCAGCTATATGACGCAGTGTATTCCAGGAAAATCAACCCCCGCAGCAGCTATTTCCTCAGAGTCGGGTCGAGCCATATTTCTCGCTAACTGCTCTGATGACAGCGGCGTCTTTCTGAGAGGAAGCTGGGTCAATGATGATTAAAGCTGCACCTCCACCTTTTGAATCCACTCTCGTATTTTCTTGTCACATTACGGGACAAATAAAGGCTCCTGTTGTTTTCCAGTTACGATGGGAAATTAGCTGCTGCGGGCGCGTCGACCGAGGGATTCAACGACTTCTGAAAAATGATACGTGATTTTAAAAGACTGCTCATTCAGACCAAATGACATTAACATGTTGAACCAACCCCACAGGTCTTCAACCATGTAACTAATCATGCTTCATTGACACTTCATTGAAAAATGCTCTTTAAAAACTGCATGAGAGTATTTGAAAGTATGTGAACACGGTCTGCAGGCACAGCTCCGGGCTGAGGCCGTGTTCTGACCCTCTCCTGAGCTTTGGGTGGCGACCAACAGAACGACATCACTGACGCAGGTGAGCAGAGCGCGTTTCCTTTCCAGCGAGGCTTTAAGCTCCGCCTCAGAAGAAAGGTGAGGAGCTCAGATTGTTCAAACGCAGCCAGGACGCCTCCCCCCCGCGGAGGAGCACACTACAGGTGTCATACATCCCATCTGGCCTGGGAGCGACTCTGGACCCCCAGGAGGAGATGAAGGACGTCCGGACCAGTTTGCTTTGCCTGCTGCCTCCCAGAAATCTCCCAAACTCAACGGAAGGATGAAATAAAAATTGACTGGAGGAGAACATATAAAATATTACATATTTAAAACTGTCCCGACTTTTTTACTCTGTTTTTGCGACAAGTTTAACTTAAAAATGAGAAGAAGAAAAAACAACCATGTGTTTAATACATTCCTCAAATCCCCAGAGACTCGTTCTGACAGAGTTGAGTCAGTGTGCTGTGAAATACGTTTTCACTGTTTAGAGACAACTCGTGAAATGATAAAATTCTACTCGACTGAATACAACAGGGGATATGTTTGAGGATTTTGGACAAGTCTTCAAAAACAGGCTTTTTGTGTTGGGTTTATTTTTCAGGCAAATTTTGGCATAAATAATTCTGTGAGTGAAACACACTCGTTAATGCCAGAGACTCAAATGTAGGAAAAAAAAGAGATGATTTAATGACAGCTGCCGACGGAGATTTAAAACTTTTATAATCACATTAAAGCAGATTCAGGATAAATGAGCTGAGCTGGATGTTGGATGCCGTCCAGCAGGAACAGGAGAACCGCACTCCTGCCCTCCGGGGTCCTCCAGGAGCCTCTGGCTTCTAAACACCGCATCGCTTCCTCTCGGCACAAAACCACTTCCTCGTCATGTGACCCCACAGGTCACATGCCGTATGCCAACGAGTTCCTGTAACATGAGCCCTTAATTGATGACGGCCGCTGATTAGCTTCCCTAACGAGGCAGCCCGTCGGGCCGGCTGTCGTTCTGTATCGCTGCTGTTTGCTTGGCGTGTGCTTGGCATGTTGCAGGCATGTCAGCAGAATCTTGTCGGGTGTTGACAGGTCACATGGTCGACTCACATATTTTATAGGTCACATCTCCTCCTCTCTTCATATCAGCGCTGTATGACATCGTTAGTTATATTTGATCTTACTGTATTTTCCTCATTTCCTCTCTCCAGGCGGTTTCAGGCTCATTAAAGGTTTCAGAGCTGAAGCGGGTCGTGATTGGCTCCGCTCGGGAACAACGACTGAGATCCATCCAATCAGTGAGCTTCCATCATTCTGTGTTTCAGCTTCAGGTCTGAACCGCGGGACATTTATCTGCAGACCATGAATCTCACTGCGACCACGAGGAAACAATATGTGGAAACAACCGTCATGATTCATGACGCAGCAGACTCACACGTCAACGCTGACCTCAGACCTGTGCATGTTTAGGAAACTGGATTCAGCAGGAGCAGGTGTAAACCTGGACTGACACCTCTTTGAGATTAAATTACAAGTAAACACGCTTAACAAAGGCGATCGACTCCTCACGCTTCTGTTCTGAAGAAGAAGTGAGATGATGCTAACCTTGACATCACACTGTGGTGTGTGTGTGTGTGTGTGTGTGTGTGTGTGTGTGTGTGTGTGTGTGTGTGTGAAGCTGGTTGTACGAGTCACAGTGTGTCAGTGTGTGTGTCAGAGTGGGTTAGCTCACTGACCTTTGCCCTCGGGCCGGGCGAATCAGCATCATGCGTGAAGCCGAGCAGCTTCAGCGCAGAAAGCAAACAACCCTTGATCAACATCACTGTCATCACTGCTCGCTCGCTCATCGCCCTCTCGCTCTCTCTCTCGCTCGTCCTCCAGCAGCGTCTCTCTCGGCCAAAACCTCCGACTCAACCAGCCGCTGACTCACTGCTGATATAACTTCCACGACCTCAGTACGTAAACCAACGTGATGCACGTCTGAGACCTTCAGCTGGTTTCTTAAGACCCAGTTGATGTGATTTGGAGGAGAACGTCGGTTCAGCAGCTCGTGGTGAGTCTACCTCGGATGGTTAAAACATTATGGCTGATAATCACAGTGTGGATTTTTATTCAGTCACGACTCGTTTGTGCTCCGTCGTAAGAGGATGAGCGGTTCGTATAATGATCACATGACTCACTCGAGTAATGACGGCAGTTTGGATTTCAATGAAGTCTCCTCTACTCTCCTTTATTTTCCTGTCCTTAGTTAACCTTCCACTCATCTTCTATTTTGTGATTTCTCATCATTCCCTCTTTCTCTCTCTTTTAACTCCTCCCTCTGATTTACCTTCTCTCTTTCTCTCTCATCCATTCTTTCTTTCCTTTATTATATTCTCCTTGTTTTCACTTTCACTGTTTCTTTCAGTGTCAGTTTTTGTTATTGTCCTTCTCTTCATCTCTTCTTGTCCTTTACTTCTTCTGCGTGTTCTCTCCTTCTCGAACGATCCTGTGTTTTCCTGAACCCATCTGTCTCTTTCCTCATTCCCTCTCCTTCATTTTTTCTCTCTTTCATCCCCCTTTTCTTCTTCCCACTCTGTTATTTCTCTTCGCTCTCATTTGCCCTCGTTCCATCTTCCTCTCCTTCTGTTTCTCTTTTCTGTTCCCTCCTTCTCCTCCTCCTGTCTCCTCTAATACTCCTCTGTCCATTCAATTCCTCGGTTAACTTTTTCCTCTCTGTCTGTATCTTCTCGGTTCTGCTTCACCTCTCCTGAACCTCCTCCTCTCTCGTCCTTCCTCTTCTTCTTTCTGTCCTGTTCTGTGTCAGTTCGCCCGCTCGCTACGTTTGAATCTTTAGATGCGTTTCACCAGCGATAGCTTCAGGCGAACTTGTTTTTCTTTTCCCAAAGGCCCCACCACTTTGATTTGGCTGACAGAGTCTTTTTCACACACACAGGATCCTGTCATCGTGTCCGTCAGCGTCCATCAGCGTCCCGCTCTAAGCGTGGACGGCCTTTCTGACATGTCACACAACACTGCAGAACACGGCACCGGCAGCAAGATTCAAAACCGATGACGAGACACACGCAGCTTCATTCCGTCGCTGGAGGCTCGAAGGACGAAACTGAAAACTTCAGCGACTAAATAAGAAACAACAGACGAACGTCACAGGTCATTTTTTAAATTTACAGAAAAGCTTCAAGGAGTTTTTTGTCTTTTAAACTGAAACTGAAAGCTCCACATTAGAGAACTGGAGCAGAGACATTGAGTTGGTGTTAATCCCACAGTGACGCGTCAGAGCAGAGATAAGATCCTCTGAGTATCTCCTCTGCAGCCAATCAATAGTATAGATTTCTTTATGGACACTTAATTGTTTTGTCTTTATAAAATGTCAATCAAATGGACAAATGTCCATTTCAAGGTTCCATAGTGTCATCAGCTCGTCAACAATCACGTCCTCCCTCTGAGTCTGACCTCACGACGACACGACTCAGCCGAGAGAACATGTTTCAAACGTGGCGTCAGAACAATCGCTCTGGGAAAATCATGAATATCATTTTATAACTTCTGTCCTGTAACTCCTGTAGAGAGGAGTCAGTGTGTCGTCTCGACACTAAACACACCAACACATGTTCACAGCACATGAACACAACTACACAACTCAGCAGGAGACTCTGGGAGCTTCCCATGACGTCCACCAGGGGGGAGCTCCCAGCTCACATGTGCACAAACATACATACATGTGTATAACACAGCTAACGTGCGCTCTCACCCTGCGTCGCTGCTGTTCCCGCAGATTAAGGCATCCTTGGCTCCCTCCACCTTGTAGAAGTTGTCTAGAAAACAAAGCAGAGAAAAGTCCACTTCAGATTCTGAGTTTTACAGAAAGGCTCTGCAGCTACTTCCTGTTCCTGCTTGCTCCCACAGACTCCGCCCCCACTCAGGTGTTCCCACCCCTGCTTCCTGATTGGTCCTCGGGGTGGGGGGTGGGGGGTGTTCGTTTCTTAACATGAAATAATATAAAAGTTAACACGAGCTGTTTGTCAGTAATGAATAATGATCAGATAACAACGATGTGTTTAAATCTTTATGTCTCACAGTGTGGAGCTGAGAAATGAATTTCTTTAAGTCATTAATTCATTTCTGTGACATTCAAATCTGACTCAATTATCAACATTATTTATTTATAATTTTATTTATTTATAATATGTTTTATAAAACATATTATAAAACACTTAAAGATACAGATTTAGAATATTTAGGATTCATCAGGAGACTGCTGACCTTCTGGTTTTAGTTTGAATTTCAATTATCATGGTAAATATCATTATTATTGGTGACCATCTGTTTTGACCTTTGACCACCAACATCTAATCGGTTCATCTGTGAATCAATCTGAACGTTTCTACCAAATCTGAACAAATTCCCTCGCGGTGTGTTTGAGATTTCCTGTTCGCATGACGGGGGCGGATGGACCAACTGTAACGCCTTCTGGCTGTCGCTGTTGCAGAGGCATAGAAAAGTCTTATACAGAGTTAGTTTCAGCAGCTGCAGTCATGGAACTCACTGGAAACAAAAATCTGCCTGAAACTGAAAAACATCAGCAGCAGAATTCATGTTTTCCTGAACGAACAGAGACGAGGAACCTGAGCGACGGGTGAATCTCTGAATCAGACGCTACTTCACAGAGCAACAGTGACCTTAAACGCTGGCCTGACATTTTCGTCCATTTGCCTTATGGGAACAACGACTCAGGACGCTCATCTTTTATTCAACACATGATTCGGACATGATGCATTTAACTTCAGCCATTATGACCAATTACATAGCTCTCGAAAAAGACATATTAAAATGGGACTCCTGCGTTTGTGAATGCGAGTGAAACCTCAGCTCGTCAGACACAAACAAAGCATTTCATCGTTTTAAATCCCGTAAAGAAAACAGAAGTCTAATTCTTCTTCTCTTCTTTATAGTTGATGCACACGTGCAAAGTTTTCTCCAAACAAAAACAGGTTGTGTGCAGCGTCTGTTTGGCTCTGACGGCCGCTGCGCCACAGGCACTTAAGCTTTTTAGGAGCGCAGCCATTCATTTGTTATCGAGTGCATCTGGGAGACAGCGTCCGCCGCTCGCCAGCAAAACCTTCTGAGGTCTGGAGTGCTTTTGTTCACCAGCTCAAAGTCACCGTGCAGCCTCTACGCAGCACGGAGATGAGTCGCTGAGGCATTTTCTCCCCAGACAAAGCAGAGAAACTACTCCCAGTCATTAGCTGAAGTCCATCACTCACGTTTCCAACCCCCCCCCACAAAACTAACGCATGTTAGTTGACATTTAATGGAGGTTTATTTTCTTCCCTGCGACCCCCGTCTGAGATGATTTGACTGAGCAGCACAAACTTAGAAAATTGTCTCTGTGGGATATCGAGAGAGAGAAAGAGGGATCTTAATTTCATTTCCTTTCAATCTGAAGAGCTTCACGTTTCGCTGATGAGCCTAAACACACCTCCGTCCTCCCCCCGCTCATTTTCATCTGAGGTAAATCTACATGGAGCAATGATTCATTTTGAGGCAAAAGTCAAACAGAGATTTATGCCAAGATTTCCTGAATAAAGTCGTAATTTTTCTAGAATGAATTCATAACTGAGAGAAACATTCGGGGAATAAAGTCGTAATTGAGACATAACTCGTGATTCTACAAGAATAAAGTTGTAATACTACGAGACCACGTGTGTTGATACTAATTTTTCACCCCCTCTAACATGAAGCACCGGGGGGCCAGCTCTGCGCAGACAGAACAAACACGGCATGATGGGAAATGTTTAGCGTGGAGTACATCCACCATTGATCCCACTGAAGGCTGTTTTCAGATCAGGCTTTAACGCCGCAGGCTCTCAGGTTTCACAGCAGCTTTTAGAGGTCGATACGGGAGCCTGCAGGGGACACTGGTTTGATGTGACGAATGGCAAAGCAAACTGGAAATGAATAAATAGAAGGTACATTAGCAAAGAACAGCAAACTCCATTAATGTAAGATCACCGTTGGCTTTATTTCGGGAGCGTTCTCCCTTTAGCAGAAGTAAAAGGACAGCAGACGCTGGTGTGGAGGCTCCGTCCCGTCAGAGCAGAGTTACACACGTCATTACTTTAAATAATTACACATCTGTGTTTGGATAACGAGTCAGTCTCTCTTCTCTGGCTGCTCGACGGAGACTCTACATCCAGACACAACTAACAGATTCAAAATTAATGGTTTGCTTAGAATAAAGTAAAAACACTAAATAAAAGAATGAACATGAAAAAGATTGTTTGGTCTCGTATGGTTCGAGGTCAAGAGGGCGTCACGTGTGGGGAAACAATTTATTAACGGGGGAAAAATAGAAGAAGGAGGGGATCAAACAAGGAGCAGGATGGAGGAAGCATAATGAATTAAGTTAATAAATAAATGAACAGTTGGTGATGAAAAGCGTTATTTCTGTATTTCTACAATATTTCGTATTTTGGTCACATGTAAAGAAACAGACGAAGAGCGGCTCAGGTTTCATCCGACAGCAGCGTTAAGTGTTTCCTTAACCCTGACCTCGACCTGTCTGTGTGTGTGTGTGTGTGTGTGTGTGTGTGTGTGTGTGTGTGTGTGTGTGTGTGTGTGTGTGTGTGTCTGTGTGTGTGTGTCTGTGTGTGTCTGTGTGTGTCTGTGTGTCCACATCACGTATATTATGTTGCCTGGTCAACATGCCTGACCTGTCAAATAGTGTATATACCAAGTGACCTCACATGACCTCCGTGTGTGTGTGTGTGTGTGTGTGTGTGTGTGTGTGTGTGTGTGTGTGTGTGTCTCTTTATTGACGTCAGTTGTAACCACAGCACCAACATGACATTGTCCAGTCCATTTAGGAAACACCAGTCATCACTGCACATGACACACACACACACACACACACACACACACACACACACACACACACACACACACAGGAACGGAGACAAGAACACTTCTCAAAACAAACTCCAGCGGGGGAGTGTGACCCTCACCCTCCTCGTTGATGAAGTCCTTCATGGAGGCCCAGGTCTTGTTGTTGCAGTAGAAGGACGTGTTGGCCGGCAGACTGTCGTTGACGCAGTGCGCCGTGCTGCGGACGCATTTCTGCCGCAGGTTTCCCATGAAGAGCTGAAGGCCGATGAGGGCGAAGACACTCAGGCAGAAGACGGTGAGGATCATCACGTCGGCGAGCTTCTTCACGGACTGGATCAGAGCGCCAACGATGGTCTTCAGGCCTGAGGGACCGCCGAGGACGCAAGCATGCAGACAGGATTGGTTACTGCTTCACCGTCATTCAGACGGAGACAGACGGAGCTGACGGAGATCAGCAACGACTCACACTGATAATCAACCGCTCCTCTTTGATTGAAATATTGAATTCAAGCTGCTTTAATTAATAGTTCACACACTGTAAATAAAGATGGACGACATCACAGCACCCGAAAATTGAAGCCAAAGTGTCTCCACCGCCCCCTGTTGGCAGGCTGCAGTACATTTCATAAACACTGCCTCCTCCATGTGAGCAGCTGGGACCAAACAAAAAACATCAGGATGTTTCTGTCTTTTCAGGTCGTCCTTCTCACACTGAAGTTTGTTTGTCTCTGATCAGTTCGGTTTGACTTGTGATGATTGACAGCTGAGACCGACTAATGACTGCACAGACTGCCATCAGTTCAAGATGGCTGCCTTCCTGTCTGGGATAGTTTGGCTTCATTTGTGTGTAGTGGGAGGACAGCAAGGCGTCGTCCATCTTTTTTTACATTCTATAGTCCAAACAGACTAGTGGTTAAATTTGAAAAAGACCCAAACTGCTCATAAATTGTTGAATTTAAGCTCAAAATACTTCATTGAGCGAATCTGTACAATGAAGGATTTTAACTAAAGCGCAGAGAGAAAATCTTAAATACATAAATAAATGAAAAACATAAAAATGTATTTGTCTTTATGTTCTTAGAGAATTCAAAGTTTTTCACTTTGAGTTTGTAACGAAACAACCTCGTCCCAACATTCATATAACGACACTTCACACAAACAAATGGTAAAAACAGCAGGAACGAAACGCTCAGAACCCAAAGGGTGCAGACGATGGTCCTCGGTCGAATCTTCTCGAATCAAAGACACAACCAGTTTCCTTTTTTTCCACCTGGAAGCTTTTTCTCGTTGATTCATTAGAAACAGACGCTTTCGGTTTCCATTCACTCTCATGTTGTCGAATCAACGTCTGTGAACTAATGAATGACGAGTGTGTTTACAGTCAGACATGGCTGCAGTTCATGTGTCACATGCTTTTGAGATGTTGCTACTCACTATGTTATTACCCCACAGCGGCATGACTGTGTTTTCAGACACACGTTTAGGACATGTTAATAACGCTGTTAGCGCTGCATGCTAACGTGCAGAGTGAGGACATACAGAGGCTAGCCAGCGTCACCTCTGGACAGATATTTCCACTTTTTTTTTTAATTTAACGTTTGTTTCACTCTGGGGGAAAAAATGATGTAATTTAAAGACACAAATGTGAAAATTTAACTTGAGGAATATTAAAGAAAAATATCAGTGTAAGAGCGAGCGAACACTTTTAGAACGGTTCTGGTTCAGTAAGTGAATTTCTTATTCATTTTCTCCTGTAAAGTTTCTCGTGTAACGATGTTATAATCCTGAAACCAGGCCGACGAGATCGAGATGAAACGTGAACATAAGAAATTTGATTCAGCATAAATTAAAAGTAGAAGACTGTGTACATCATTATTTGTGAAGGGACTACATATCCCATAAACCATTGTGAACCATTTCCAATGACTTCTTCTTGGATTGAATTCTGTTGCAGTGACTTTTTTGGATCATGTGTTTGTAGCTGACATGACTGACGCAACATTTCCATGGTAACAGCAAGCTCCACCAATCACAGCCATCGGTACCACGCCTGAGAATTGTCGGTATTGTAGTTCTTCTGCTAGACATCGCAAATAAAACATGTTTTCTCCCCGAAGTAAATATTTTAAATATTATCAGCCATAATATTTTAGCCATCCAAGGTAGACTCACCACAAGCTGTGAGATTGTGAAAGTGTATTTAATATCAACTGTGTTTTAAGTGTATATATATATATATATATATATATATACTTATACAAACGCAACAATATATTACAAAATTATATTAACAACAAATTCAAGAAGAAGCAGCTTAAAGTCATTGGAAAGGATCATTTGCAATGGTTTATGGGTCGTGTAGTTCCTTCGCCCTTAAATATAATCATGTACCTTTGTCTTTTTGTCTTCAGCCACAAGAGAAGATCGGACGCTATCGTGACTCGCTTTCGAAAAACACGGATGAGACTTGCCGCTAGAGTTAACATTGGATTTGTTAGGTAGCTAACATTAGCTTTGCAGTGATGGGAAGTCAGTCATATGTAATGAGCTTCAGTTTGTAAGATCATCAACATGAACGTGTGAACGATTAATTCATCATTTGTGTCCTTCGATTGTTTATGTGAAGCTGCTGTTTGCTGAACCTCTGATGTCCACTCACAACAGCTGTCATTGTGTTTTTCTGCATACTATCTATGTGTACTGACGGACGTTAAGTAGTAAAGAGTGTAGTATTCAGTAGGTAGTATGCAGGATGAGATTCCATGATTGAGTGCTTCCAGCAGGCCGGGAGGGGTGCGTTTGATTCTCACTCCCCTGCGCACGCTTCCTCACCTGGGATGACAGAGATGGTTTTGAGCGCTCGCAGCACCCTGAACGTCCTTAAGGCTGACACATTACCCAGGTCCACAAACTCAGTCACATATCTGCAACGAGGCGGGAGACAGAAGCACAAGAACAGACACACACAGAAGGGTATGACCACACTGAACAACAACGAGCCGACACAGAGGGATAGAAAGATGGCCATATAGAAACAGATGGATACGATAGAGACCAGGTGGGACAGTGAGCGTTCAAACCCGAGACTTGGACTATTTAGGAGGTGAAATCAGATCGTCACATTCAAAAACCTCCAACCGCTGCAACTCTTTTCTTCCCTGGACCAGCTGACAACCTTGGTGTTTGCACAGTAAACGACACGTTCTGACTTCAGCTAATGTTTAAAATATCGAGTAATTATCGTATTAAGTGAGATGTTCATCGGCTGAATCAGATTTTTGAACTAACTGGTTCAGCCCTCCCACATAGAGAAGCTGTTTTGGCCCACGTACAGCATGGAATGATGGCACCGGGACAGCCCGCTCCCGTTTGCCAGATCTGGACCGCAGGTGAGCCACAGCAATACCGCGTGTCAACCCAAAGGTGGCGCAAATTTGTTTTGACACATCTGATTTCACCGTTTCATTATTCAGACCTGAGAGTGGGAGGTGGGCGGGGCTGGTGCTGCAAGACACGGCACACACGGGATGAACAAGAGAGGACGTTCACGACAACGTTACGATGACAAGGGATTTTTTTTTTTTTCTGTGCTACGTTGCCCCCTGGTGGTGGTGAGGCCTTACCTGGGATGACTGAGATAGTTTTCAGGGCTCTCAGCACTCTAAAGGTTCTCAGCGCCTGCAGGTTTCCTACTTTGATAAACTCTGTTAACAGCCTGTAGGGGGCAGTGTGGTGGTTGTCAACAAACAACAAAAGAAAACAAACAGCAGAGTCTGAAAATACTGTGATGGTTTGAAACGACAATCCTGATTCTTAACAGCACCGACAGAGGAATCACAAAAACAAACTCTACGACTGGACGGAGATTTATGAGTGTGAGGACATTCACGGACTAGGGGGCGCTGTTGGCCACTGATGGGTCAAAGTTTCATGTCGTGATGATCAATAATGAATATTTGAGCTGACAAGTTTCTTTTCTTTTCTTAGTCACACGTCAGTTATATCGAAGGATCCCGACTGATCCTGGACCAGTGACCTCATTTGAAACGATCTTGTATTTTTTCCATCGCAGACAGAACGGGGTACAACGTGAACTGAACACAGTCCAGAACACGTTCTCTTTAGATCAAATCAGACGATGTGGCGAGAGCCGCAAAGGCGCCAGGCGACGGGCGGCCATTTTGGACCCTGTTTAGATTGAGTAATCTGATCCCGAGCTGCTAACGGCCCTCCATTACAGCTCATATTTCACCGCCGATGACTGGCAGGCTGATTGAATTACAGCGGAGGCGTTGGGGCACGGCGGCCAGAGCAGGCCGTTTAGATGCAGGTAAAGATGACCAGCAGAGAGACGCTGAAGGAGCAGTGATGCTCCTGCAGCGAGTCTGATATCGAGTCACCACGTGTTACATTCAGGATCTTTCATGAAGCTTCCTCTCACATTTCAGTCTTTTTACTTCTCAGTTTTAAATAAAGGTCAGAGAGTTTATATACAAATACATAAAAAATAAGCAATATTGTTTATACTTTTAGATATAATATGTACAATTAAACACAATTTCTAAAAGTCAAATCATTTAAAAACGTTCAAAAGAAGAAAATAAATCTCAGTTACGTTCATGAGCTGGATGCAAAGTTATTTCTCTCTGTGAACTATCAAGTTATTCAAACACAACTGAACTAACATGTTGTCTTATGGAGACAATCAAACTAACTTTAACAACGTTAACCGTTTTTATTTTTGTGTCCTCACCTCAACGGCCCCACAGGGAGATTTGCAATCGTCATGTGTTTACTTAATGTTCCATCGTCAAATCTCATCCTTGTGTTGATTTTGTGCCGTAAAGCAGCAGATTTATTTCAGAATCTGATTCAGTGGACGACAGATTTATTGACGATTTTAAAATGTTAGATTAAATAAAATGTTGCCTGTTAATTCTGAGAAAACGTCTGTGGAGTCTGGTGATGGCGGCCATTAACACGTCGTTACAGCTGCGATATCAGTAGCACAGGGGCGGACTGTGTGAGTGTGTGTGTGAGGGGAGGGCAGTGGACTCTGTTACCATGGGAATGTTGACTCTGTGGGAGGGGAGGAGAGCATCAATCAGACAGTTAGTGTGTGTGTGTGTGTGTGTGTGTGTGTGTGTGTGTGTGTGTGTGTGTGTGTGTGTGTGTGTGTGTGTGTGTGTGTGTGTGTGTGTGAGTGTGTCGGTGGTAAGGGTGTGTCTATTCACCGACCATCACTCTGGTTTTAATAAAGCTCAGGCACAGGGGAGGTGATGTGTCAGGGGCGGAGTGTGTTGTTTGTGTGTGTGTTTGTAGATGTAAAGTGTACGTGTGTGTCTATATACATACACACCATGACAAGATTCTCTGGGTGTGTGTGCGACCACACACTCACTTAACATGGTCCTCATCCTTGGCCCGTGTGTTAGTGTGTGTGTGTGTGTGTGAAGAGGTGACTTATGTGTCCCTGTCCTGCTAAAGATCCATCTGACCACAGGACGGCCTCTGGCTCAAGGACACAGACCTACTGACATTACGTGTGTGTGTGTGTGTGTGTGAGTGAGTGTGTGTGTGTGTGTGGAGGGGGGGTTGAGCTGGATGAATTATTTTTAAGTATTTTAAAAGAAAACTCTTCGTCGTCATTGATGAACACAGAATTGAAGATCTCCTGCGTCGCAGCGGCTCGACGCTCTCAAAGGTTTTTTTTTAAATGCGTCGTCCATTCCCGAGCAACACAACGAGCGAGTGGCTCATTCACAGGCCGAATATCCCAGGATTCATTGCGCTTATGCGATGAACTGTTTTTCAAAGATGTGGCGGCGGCGGTAAGCGACGAGAGCAGAAAGTCCGATTTAGATTGAGGAGCTTGTCATTTTATTATTTATTTATGTCCTGAATATACGTCTTTGCTTCTCTAGCTTCAGTAATTAACATTCAGCCAATTGTTGCTCGTTAACAACTAAATCAAACACCCTTCGTTTATTCGTTTGTCTAAATCGTCTCCACAGTCTCGCTGCAGACGCTTGAGTCTGAGAGATTTACTGCGGTAACGCTGCTCGTGCTCTTTGTGCTGCGACCACTCTGTGGACGATAACTTCATGACTTTAAAACCGTAACGACAGTAATAACACGTCAGTGGAATTCAAACGATAAACACTAACTACCGCACTGACAGAAATATGTGGACACGTATCCGCATGTCGGGCGACTGTTAAGAAGCTCAGCAGCTCACATATGTTTTCAATAAGTGTTTTAATGGTGAGTTTGTCCTTTAGGTGAAGCCCTTCTTCCCTCTGAGGGATCTGGTGACGGGTCAACGGGGTCGTATTGTGTAACTCCGCAGACACGGCGTCCCACCATCTGAGGACACCTTCATCAAGACGTTTCAATTTACCGGGCGGCGACGGCAGAGGTGACAGAGCTTCATTACGCCACGCGGTAACCTCAGAGCCGAGCCTCGGGGTCAACTATTGATCCGATCGGTTCATTGTGATCGTTTATCTTCCCGGCGGCGTCCCTCGCTGCACGCCGCCCGCTCCTCAGCTCCCTGATGGATTGCCGCCTGATTGCTAACCAAACCAAACCGCAGCGATTTCCCATCAGTCAGTCAGTTATGGAAGTGGACAGGTCACGCTCTTTTCCTTCTGAAACAAGACGACGGGCTGTCGTCGCAGAGTGGGAGGAGACTCAGAGCTGCAGGTCTGTGTCTTTTTTGTCATTTGTGTTTTTGAGTGAGTTAAAAAATTCAGCTTTA
>NC_091109.1:18262259-18277259 GCF_024713975.1 Paralichthys olivaceus
TAGGCCGGCTCCGACATGGCCATGAAGCAGCAGTTGGTCAGGATGGTGCACATGATGAACAAACTGAATAACGTGAGCCAGTCAAGGAGCAACAAGGTTCTTCACTCAAACTTTCACAGAACTTAAATCAGAAACTGAGAATCTTTTTCAGATTTCAAACATTTCAGTTGAACCTTTAAAATCCTTCTGCTCACTTTTGTTAGGAGGCAGGACACTCATTCATCCCGTGTGTCAGAAAACAGTTTCTGTAGATTGGAGGAGGGTCGAGTTTGGATGTTCCAGAAAGGGACGAGAACATCTGGGGCTCTTAGAGACGGAGGATGAACTCAAATGGAAAGTGGAAATACTGTCGGACTAATAAAGAACGAAGCTTTTACGGTTTGTTCCGTCGCTGAGAGTCGATGAAACTGCAAGAATGTAAATGCAAAAACCTCTGTTCTGTGTGTGTGTGTGTGTGTGTGTGTTTGCACTGACTACACACTGAAGTCATTTTACATGTGAAAAAATACCTTTCAGTGATTTCCCATTAGAGCTAAACAAAGACGAAGTGAACTGAAAGGCTGCGGCGAGTTAGCGTGTGCGTTTCAGCGCTGCCACGTTCAATACAGCAAATTAATATGCCATTAACAGCAGCGGTGGGAGAAAGGCCCCACTCGTCTAATCATCATATAATGAGGAGCAGTAACTTTCCAAAGTGTCAGACGGCAGCAATACACGCTAAACATCCCCTTCAGCTGCCATGTCGAGCACACGCTACACGCGATGAGGTGGGAGAGGGACCTCGCTCAGCCGTCAATCACGGCTATAAATGAATCATAATTATTGTAATTTGACAGAGGGAACATACTCCCTGTGTGATCGCGGCCCAAACTCCAGCTGAAAGTTGTTTGAGCGGCGGGGTAATTGTTGATTGAGTGCCGGCTGTAATGATGTTGCTGGAGCGCGGTGGTAGGCGGCGAGATAACACGGTTACCGATTGACAAACAACGCCAGTGTCCCCCCACTGCCGCCGCCACAGAGCCAGGAGCTAATTATGCCATAATGATAGCTCTGCTGTTTTGGACCTCCCAGGCCACCGTACCGGTAATGTCATTACACCTCCCACATCCACGGTGGGATCCATCTCCCTCTCACTCTTTCTCCTTCTTTCCACATTTGTGCGTGTCCGCCGTTCTTTCCATTCCATCTCCTCCAGCTTGTTCAGAGTTAATACGGTTCACGCACAAGTCACCAGAGTGAACACAAACCCGTCACGACAACTCGGCGGCAGCGACACAAATCAGAGTTACTCACACACTTCAGTGCTGCCACACAAGTAAAACACAACGGCGGCACAGCTGGTGGCTGTGCTGCGGCCTCCGGGTCCCAGAGCAATGCCTCATGGGACACAAAATCAAATGTGTGTGTTGTTCAGAGCAAGGCCCTCTGGGATATGTAGTCAAACACAAGCTGTGTCCCACTTCAGAAGGTGTATGTGCACCACTACACTTTCACATTTCAAAGTTTCCTCCAAATGCTTCCTTCACGCTGACATTTCCCATAATTCATTGCACTTCAGGGTTGAACCAAGAGCTAATAGCTGCAACAAGCGATGAGACGCCCGATGCTTCAGCTGAGCTTCGACTCAACTGAACGCCATGAAAGATCGAAAAAACTGGAGGCATCAAAACTTTTTCGTGGCGTCCAACTGCAGCTCTGTTGCTAGGTGACGGCAATAAGGGCGGGACAAGGTGG
The DNA here is from genome assembly GCF_024713975.1 of Paralichthys olivaceus. Classification (NCBI taxonomy): domain Eukaryota; kingdom Metazoa; phylum Chordata; class Actinopteri; order Pleuronectiformes; family Paralichthyidae; genus Paralichthys; species Paralichthys olivaceus. The sequence continues at coordinate 18,263,994 of NC_091109.1, forward strand.
TGGCGGCGATCATGGAAACCTGGGGACCAGACCCGCCCACAACGACCATTGACCTCTGGAGGATGTTGCCCCTGAATTAAGACACAGCTACAGGTCATTTTAACAGAAAGAGCACGACACAAAGTGTGTGTGTGTGTGTGTGTGTGTGTGTGTGTGTGTGTGTGTGTCCACCTCACGCCACAGCTTGTCATTGTGGCGCCAGTGTGGTCGGGCACAGATCCAGAACACACTTGATCACACACAAACACTTATAAAAGACTCGTTCACAAACACACACTAAAAATCCACTTCAGCCTCACGTCTGCTCTTAAAGCTTCTACCGCCCCCCCCCCCCAACACGCACTTGTTCTAATTTTTGTTTTGTCTCACACACACACACACACACACACACCAGCCCATCAGCAGCGCCACACCTCCGTTACGACCTCTTCACCCACTTATCCCCTGACAACAGCGGCGTGTCCATCGGCTCGACATCTCTCAACACCAGCAGCCAACCCCCCCCACCCCCGTGGTAAAAATAGATAAGTGTGAGGTGAGTGTGGGGGGTGAGGGGTGTGTGTCGGGGGAGCGCTGTTGAGTTTTGGGTGTGAAGTAATATCTGTCATGTTGACGTCTGGAGCCGGAGGCGGACGCCGGCGCTGGATGTGGAGTTTGACGTGGGGACGGGAGGCGGGGCCTTTAGACTCAGTGAGGCGTTTCAACTTCTGGATTAAAATGTCAACTAAAACACGTTTACGCTTCAGACGGCCGATCGTCCAATCAGCAGTTTAGATCCAGATCGTGACACATCAGGAAGTTTTCATTGATCAGAAATATTTAAAGCTACTTCTTAAATGAAGTTGCCTGAATGTGATAATCTGGGATTCAAACTGACATCAGCACCATGAAGTCATGAGACTTCAGTCACATGATATCCACGAGGATTTAGAATAAAAGTTCTGTTGACCAGATTTTGTTGGAACAGGAAATAAAACCGACTGAAGCTCAAGTGTCCCACGTTACCTGAAGTCACTTTCACTGTTCGGTCGCAAGCGTGTCACCGCTCGAGTCCGACAGGTGCGAAGGAACCACAGACACATGGCTGTAGGTCAAAGGTCAGAGGAGGGAGGTCAACGAGGAGCAGGTGTGGAGTGTGTGTGTGTGTGGTGTGTGTGTGTGTGTGTGTGTGTGTGTGTGTGTGTGTGTGTGTGTGTGTGTGTGTGTGTGTGTGAGCAGGAACCACCTTGATGAACACTCGGGTTATATTTACTGGTCATGTTTATGACTCTCCGACAGCTCGAGATGATATCTGGCTCAGAAATATGACCAGCAGGATGAGACACACACACACACACACACACACACACACACACACACACACACACACACACACACACGCACACGCCTGGAATCCATCCAGCTGTAGGATCCAGTGAAAAGAGGATTTTTAACATGTCAGTCACATGAGGTTTGTGTGTGTTTCACTTCAGACGCCTGCAGAGATGGAAGCGGCCACACCCCCCCGCGTCTGTTTGTTTATGTTTGCAGCCACGTCGCCGTCAGGGTGGCCCGGCCGCTCTCACACACACACACACATACACACACACACACACACACACTCCGGGCTGCAGGGACGCTGCTCTGTGGCTGACCTCTGACCTCTGACCTCTCCTCAACCACTTCCCTGAAGTCAGTGGCAAAACATCGTCATGTCGAGTGCATACACTGTGTGTGTGTGTGTGTGTGTGTGTGTGTGAGAGAGGATATGAGTGGACCAGGATCTGGATGGCGATTCTGCGGATGGGGTGAAAAGGGCTGAAGATGTAGAGGGCGGATGTGGCACTGAAACGGAAGATGGCCTTCCCTTTGTTCAGGACTATGAAAGTCTGCAAGAAACAAAGAGAGAAGAAGAAAAACATATTCATGACTTTACAGGTGCAGATTATTCATCCATGTGAGAGAAAGTAGCTGCTTCTTATATTAACATTGATGAACAATCTATTAAACTCAAAAGAAACGCAGATGTTCATTTACTTTGATCGTGGATATTAACAGGTACCAGCTGGTTCTACATGTGAATCATGAGGAATCAACCATGAATCATTTACTTAATAAATCCAACTGATTGTTCGGATTAGACTTTTCAAATCTACGGACAAGACGAAGGACAGAGAGGAGGAAGAGGAACGGGACACACACACAGAGTCAGTCATCCACCCTCTGGTCCACACACACACTCACACACACACACACACACACACACACACACACACACACACACACACACCGTCGCTGGGTGGCCTACCCTCTTGTCTTTGAAGTAGTATGGGTCGATGTCTTCCAGGGGAACGCCCACCAGATGAGATGGGATGTCAGCGAAGATGCGCGGCAGCTGTTTTCCTGCCTCCAGGTCGGGCCGGGGCCGAGGGAGCTGCACGTCGCCCAAGTCCTGACACACACACACACACACACACACACACACACACACACACACACACACACACAGAGAGAGAGAGACACACACGAGCAGAGCATCACTATCTCTGAAAAATGGAACATCTGTCCGCTGAAGCTGCCCCACATCTCATGGTTTCAGTCAGGTTACACCCTCCTTCCTATTTCCACTGGTTTTAAAAACACGGTGTGTGTGTGTGTGTGTATGAGTGTGTGTGTACCTCCTGGTAGTGTTTGTTGCGTCGGGCCTTCTCCTGGGCCATGCGCTGCTCGATGGCCGCCAGGGAGTCCGGCGTGAAGCGCTGAAAGCTCTCTGGTCCCATTGGAAACACACAGGCAGCCATCTTCTCATCCTGATCCTGCTGCTGACTGGCCCAGTAAACCAGCTGCACACAGAGACACAAGAACCAGGAGAAGAGATGAGCCTCTGGAGCCTCTGGAGCCTCTGGAGCCCCGAGGCCTCACAGCAACATGACACCAAACAGTTTCTCCTTAATCATAAAGATTTCAAACCTGTATTTTCCATATTCTGATGATGGTCACACAGAAGAAACCACTGTTCGTTTAATGGAAAAGAATGTTTCCTGTCCTGATGTGTTAAAGTGATAAATCCTGCTAAAACAAAGAGGCGGCGGCCGACGGGTAAAACAGTCACCGGGTATATTTTGAATCCTTGAGTCACGAGATGAGGAGCGCTTGATTTAAGTGCCTGGAGTGTCTGACTCCTTGGTTCACAGAATGATTACGTCGTCTGAGATGGCGGGCGCTGCTGTTCAGGCCCGTACGCAGCTTCACCTCGCTCATCACTCAGCCGCCGCCGCTCGGACCCTTTGAAAAAGCTGCAATCAGCCTGAAAAACTCTTCAGGACCGAGTTCCACCTGATGAAGTACAGACACACCTGCTTCCTGCTCCACACCACACGTCCAACATCAGATATAAAGCTAACGAACGACTTCAGCTCATCAGTTGCACGAACCACGACAAGCTGTGTTGTTGTGACGAGAAGTGACTTGTGTTCACTGTGGAGAAACGAACATGAGCCAGAAACAACAACAGTGGCGGCTTTACACGACTGAATGAAGGAGAATAAGCCCAATGTTCTGGTGAAGACTTTATCGCCACCTACTGGCCCGGCGTACTTGTTTGAGAGCCGACAAGGCCGAGTCGGAACAATCTTCTTTTTTTTTTCACAATAATTTGGTGAAAATTGAACAAAATGTACTAATTTATTCAAATCTGTAAATTAAAGTCAGATGTCCAAGGTCCTTTAAAAACACATTTGGTGTTTGTTCTGAAACATGAGCCACTGATGTTATCAGTCCGTGTGTCTCACTGCACAACATCAATCCTGAGGCGTGTCAGACTCTGCTTCTTGTGGCCTCGTTACATCAAATCGAAATTATCTTCAAGTATTTTGGACGTGTCTGGAACCAACACTTTTGATGTGGCTGTTTTTCCTGGTTTGAGTCTTTTGGTTCCAGAGAAGTTATAAAACGAAAGGAAGCATGTGACGATGATGCGGACGACAACGAACTTCGACAGGAGTTGACCGGTGAGCACAGATCAGCTGATCACTGACCGTCACGTGATGCTCGTGTGTTTGAATGAGAGGAAAAGCCGCAGCGGCAGGTGGAACATACGGGGCGGAGTCTGTCAGAGCGGCACGCCAACAACACGCATGCTTCAATTATCACATGTGGATGATGTGTTCAGGTGTCCACATACTTTAGGCCACATAGTGCGAGAAGTTAATCTGCAGCTGAGGAACACACACACACACACAAACACACAAACACACACACACAAACACACATAGACCTGTTACACACTTACACTCTGTTTGTACAGCTCTCTTCTAACTCTGGCAACTCTGTGTGTGTGTGTGTGTGTGTGTGTGTGTGTGTGTGTGTGTGTGTGTGTGTGTAGACCATCTGCCTTGGATCCTAATTGAATGATTAGACAGGCCTCGTTTTTCAACCCTTCATGCATTTATTCTTCACAGCTCCCAAATCTGATTTCTGAAGTGTGTGAGTGTGTGTGTGTCTGCATGTGTGTGTGTGTGTCTGCATGTGTGTGTGTGTGACTGCATGTGTGTGTGTGTGTGTGTTTGTGTGTCGACATCAAAGAAAAATGTTGCTCTGTTTTCCATTCTTATCAAGAGCTGTCATCCACTCAGTCTCTCACACACACACACACACACACACACACACACACACACACACACACACACACAGTACAGTAGGTCCTGACGAGCTGCTCGGTCCTGTTTCCTTTCTGCTCTCGGTCACGTACTCACTTGTTCGTCAGAAGAGTTTTTAAAAAGCAGAGAAGCAGAATGTCTTCGCTGTGTTGTTGTGATTATTACTTTATGTTCACGCTGATCATTTTAATTTGTCTTCTGACTGTAAAATGTTTTCACGCTCCAATGTTCAGAAACACGTTCCTCAGACTGTCCATCGCTGCAGCTCCTCTCTTCAGCCTCTGTCTCAAACACTTGGTTTCAGCTCCTGTCTCTTTAAGAGCCCCCCCCCCCCGATAAAGTCTGCTCTGATCGGTGACCAATCAGCAGCGACTTCTATATAAACTCCTCAACTTCCTGTTTACCTCTCCACCTCCTCCTATTTGCTCTCAACAAAACGTGTTGAAGAAGTTTCTAACACACGACAGACGCACAAATGAATGAAACTAGAAGACGAGGACGTGCAGACAGTTTGTGGTGATGTCTATTAAAACACAGCAGAGTGAATACGTCACTTCCTGCCTCTGTCTGCTGCTCCGCCCCTCACCTGAACAATCTCCTGCTGCGGAGTTCCTGTGTGAAAGTGGCTTCGCTGCAGTGAGACGATGTGTTTCACGTTTTCCTTCAGACACTAATCAGCATCAGCTTCAGGCTGAACGACGAGACACTTTCATATCTGTTCCCCTTCAGAGCTCCTATTGTTCTTAATGATTCCACTGCTGTTAATGATGCTTCCTTTGATTTTCTGCCTGTGTTGTTGTTTACTCCTCGTTCTGGGTTCTGGCCTCGTGCAGCAGTTGGTCCTTTAGGTTTTAATAAAGCCCAAACTCAGCTCAGAACATTTAGATCTTCATAAAGTGCTCAGACACGCTCGAACTCTGAGTTATTTCATCTCATTTTACTTCAATCTGAGCTTTTATCACAGCGTCGCACTCAGTTTCTGTTGTTAGCGGCGGATAAAAACCTTGGAGCAAGTAGGTTCCCTCCTAATTTAGCAGTCCGCTGCCTTGCTCGAGGGCAAACAGGAAGTTGAAGTCACTGACAACAGTTTGATGTGGGGCCAGGACAGGGGACAAAAACAGGGAGTTCAGCGACACACACCCGGAGTCAGGAGACGATGTTAGGACGCAGAGAGAGAAGCAGACGGGATGAATTTCTGGGTCAAAGCACCAACAAAGACGAGCCACCAACCAAACGAGCGTCGCCCTCAGGACGGACGCAGGCGCACAGGAAGTCACAGCTCAAACAATCTGCAGACAGACGCTGCAGCTTCAGCAGATATTAAAGTAAAAAATTCAGATACAGAAATATCGATATATTAAAAAATACTCCCAAGATGTTTTGAAAAGTGTTATCAAATGAACCGAGGCTTTATGTTTTCCTATTTAACGTAAAGTTTTATGACAATAAATCAAAAGAAAACACACAAATCTTCTCCACTTTGTTCATTCTGTGAAATAAATAGATATGAATCTGTGATAGGTTCAAATCAACCGATTCGTCGAGCTTCTCTCATGTGGCGTCGGAATAATCAGAGAAATTAGTTCACGACTGGGAAGATTCTCGAGGTTGTTGGAACAAAACTTCATCCTGAGCCGCTGACGTCATCACTTATGAACAGGATTTTACAATCAGCTGTAAACAGAAGCTTTTAATGTGAACTCGTTAAATGTTAAACTCGCAAAACTACTTTCCGATACAGTGGACGATTAACGAGGAGGTTTTAAATTATCGATCCGCTGCCGAACCCGATGCCTCCTATTGATTATTGTGTCAGTGTGTTGTTTAATCGCTCTAAACACATAAACATGTTGTTTACATCCACATCCACTACACTTCACCGAGGATGGAACCATGACACAACGTGAACACACACACACACACACACACACACACACACACACACAGAGGGATGCCCTGGAGGTCAAAAGAGGTTAAGTTGCCGACAACGAACTGCAACGTGCGACATACGTGTCATCGACAGTCAAACAGCAGAAACAGAATGTCCCTTTAGAGAATTACAGCAGAGTGTGTGTGTGAGTGTGTGAGTGTGTGTGTGTGTGTGAGTGTGTGTGTGTGTGTGTGTGTCGGTGCATGCATATTCCATCTTCCTTTATTTACGTACCATTTCAGCTATTCATCAGATACAGAGTGAGCCTCTCCGTTGCTCCTCTGTGTGTGTGTGTGTGTGTGTGTGAGAGAGTGTGTGTGTGTGTGTGTGACAGAATGACCATACGCTTGGTTTGCTCTTTTCTGCTCCGAGCTTTTCTCTGGCCAGCTCCGAACACACACTCTCTCTCCCTCTCTGCTCGGCCATGTTATCACGTCAGGTTCAACTAGTAAACCGCTCAGATTCCTCGGACACGTACGTTGACGTGTAAATACGCAGAGCGGCGTGTTGCTGTGAAACCTCTCTGGTCTCTGCTGTCGTGTGTCGGAGGTCGGAGGCGTGGTCACGTGGTTTGTTTTGTTTTGGGCTGAAAAAAGAAGAACGAACCCGAAACACTTCAAATAGACAAACTGGCTCGGCCAGGTTTTCACAAATGGCGGTTGTGTTTCCATTGTGTGGCGTGGTTGTGTTGCGGCTCTATTTGTTGCGTTAATGCTCCATGAGACGTCTCAGCCTCCGTACTTTAGGGCCTTGATGGTCACGTCCAGACCCGTCTTCTCCTCCTCGCTGCACTCCACTGCAGCGCCGCACGTCAGCAGTTTGTAAGAGAACTGATCCGGAGGGAAACTGCTCTGAGATGTTCGTTCTGCACGTCGCTCCCCAACCTTGACTCGCAGGTTGATTATCATTGCGTCTCTTTTAGTGCTCACGACACTTTTGTCACCAAAGCGCCTCCTTGCGAAGCCAACGAGGACGAAGGGGAGTGGCTGTGAGCGGGTGTGGCCTCACTCAGGAGCGATGCCATCAGCTCTTTGGCTCGACTCTAAAAGCAGCGTCCTGTCACCGCGCCGTGATGAAGAGCGAAAACTCTCACGGAAATGCCTCAGAGGACGGCGGCGTCCAGAGGCAGTGAATATGCAGCGCCTTCAATTCAATTAGCCTGAGAGGGGAAAACACATTTTGTCACCGTGCTGCTGCTGCTGCTGCTGCTCGGAGCCGAGCGGCTGCCCAACGCAGGAAATGATTCACTGATATCAGGCAGCGAGCCAAGCTGAGCTGGCAGATAACCACAGGAAGCGTTTGGCTTCGGGGTGGGTGGGGGTGCAGGGTGGGTGGGGGTAGTGGTGGGACGCTGACATGAAGCCGCCTCCACGTGTCACATGGAAGCTTTGTCTTGCATGACCACACCTCCACACCTTCGTAGACACCAGCCTCTTAAACGCAGGACTTTCAGGTGTCGTCTCTTCTGCAGACGGAGTTCGATGAGTTTTTTTCGTATTGGACGTCGTGTCTTCTCTTCATTTTGTCCCTCGTGATAAATACAAGGTCAGCAAATGCTGTTCGTCAAACACAGTAAAGTGAAGTTGTGTCCTGGCTCCTCGTCCACACGATGTCTGTCCACATGAGCTCCGGATCAGCTGACACGCCTGATGACACACATCATGTGACCACTCACGTAAGATGGTCGCCGAGGCGGAAAATGGTTGTTTACCCCAAGACGGAGGTCACGTGACGAATCAGCGAAGGCGACATCATGTCCAGAAGGACCCAGTCGTCACCGGCTTCACCTGAACGTCTGTCCCTGCTCGTCCAGGATAAAAGCGTCTGTATCTTGGATATTTTAATTTCGTCTTTGGTCTGCATCTTGTTGTGTCGACACAAGTTATTGTGAAGAACTTCGTCTCAGACGTTTGTTTCCTGGAGGATTTATCCTGCCGGTGACGTCACTCTTGCACCATGAGGTCACGATTTTAACTTATCCAAAACTTTGATTTACGACCAAACATCTACAGAGCTGATCACCATTTAGCTTATGCATTCCACCTCGTGAAGCTGCATCACAATAAAAGCAACACAAACTACAATCTGATGTATTGAAGATGAATTACAAAGAACTAATAGACTTTCTACCGTCTCTGGTTTCATGAGCTTCTGAAACCGATGCTGGAGAACTCTCACTGCTCTGAAGAACAGAAGAGTCGACTCACAGTCACAGAAATGAGCCACAGAGAGATTTTAACAGCTGAAACTATCTACTGCCAGTGTTTCCCTTTGCACCGCCGGCCAGGAATCACAAGCCTGCTCCCTGAAAGCTCTGTCGCTGCTGATCGCTGGTGAAATGAACACATGCACAGAAGATGTGATTAGTGACTCGTCCATGAAGGAGTTTAGAAAAAGTATTTTTTTTTTTGCAAACTGGAAATTGAATCCAAAATGGATCAGCGATCAGAATCCAACCCACGACGCCTCCGCACGGCAAAAACAAAAACCGGATAAACAACCAGCAAAACACAAAAAGGAAATAAAGTACAACCAAACTATTGACCAAGACATTTACAAGAACATCCCTCATCTCTCCCGTAAAGGAAGTGAGGGATGAACTCAATATTTCAGATCTCTCCAGAAGTTTTTTGATGACGAACATTTTTTTTAGTTTTTGACATATGAACCTTTTTCTCACGTTTTAATGACGTCATGACAAACGTGGAACAGACCTTGACTTCCTGCTGCGGACGAATAAATGTTCTAAATGTTCTCTCGTGGTTTATTTCACATCCAAAGGGCGTCGTGAAAACAAATCTCCCGAGGTGAGTTCACGGGACGTCAGATGACTCTGTCGGCTCTGAAGATAAGAATAATAAAACATCTTCAGGTTTACTTTTTCTCTCTGTCTTGAATTGTTGCTTCTCAGACGTCTCGGCCCTGAGTCGTCTTGGTGCGTGGCCGCCCGTCACAGGGAGTTGGATCAGTCTGCTGCTGAAGGTGCTGTTCTGTGTCTCGAGGTTGACGGATCGTCCCTGACTGCCGCTGGTGGGTTCGTTGTGCGTCGCTGTTGCTCAGGCTGCAGACAGTCCAGGTCCACTCTGAGCCAACCTGACTCATTAGCTCAGCGAGTCCTCTGGCAGCGTCCTCGCTCTGACGCCACTGACTTCACCTTAAAGTCCTCCGCGGGCCGGCTCTCTCCGTGTTAACATCAAGTCCGCCCTGCTGCTCATCACCTGCTGCTGTTGTTCTGCTGCTCCACAGGGTTCACGCAGAGCCGCTCGGGCCCGTCTGTGATCCGCACGAAGTTCGATTCCCTCCATTACACTTTCATTTTCAATCACATGTTCCCACAAGAAAAATTTCTAAATATCAAAAGGTGCTTTAGAAGAAGGAAAATAAATAAATGTCTTTCAGGCTGCTACAGGCTGGACTACATGTCCCATCAGGCCTCGGAAGGAAACGGACGTCTGGGATTGTCCGGGAGGGAGACGATGGACGTAAGGAGCAGCAATGGAGCAGTAAACGTTGACGGAGGTGTGCAGGGCAGGACTCACACTAACACACAAATCATTCCAGATGAACATTTGCATATTATCCGTCTCCACGGTTTCTCCTGCGAGCGCGTCGGCCGGGTCAATAACACAGGAGCAGCCGTCGGTTCACGCTCCGGTCAAGGTCGCATCGAAGATAACGTGTTTTATCGACGTCCTCAAATCCTCATCGGAGCGTCAGAGGCTGAAAACACGATCATTAAAAAAAAAAAACGTTTTTTACAGTTTCAGCTCTGAGAAGCTAAACGTGTATTAAAGTAATTCTTTCATTAATTATTCCTTTTATTTCCTTTATTCTTTTTTATCCAACTTACACTTTCCTCCTTCTGCTTTTCCTCCCTTCCTTCTTTCCTTGCTTCCTTTTATTCTCTGTCCATCCTTTCCTTTCTTCTTGCTTCCATTACTATTTCGTTCTGTTTCTTTCTCGCAGTTTTTTAATTTCTAACTTTGCTGCTTCCAGTATTTCTTCTCCGCTTTGTCCGAGCTCCTGATTCCCACGCTTCCTTCCTTCCCTCCCTTTGCTTCCTTCTCTCTCTTCCGTCCGCCTCCTCCTCCTTCACGTCATCTAACCACGAGTCATTTGCATGTCTTGTTTAGAAACTCTGCGTCGTCACATTTTGACGCTGTATTTTTTATCACCTCCTCAGCTCCAGGTTTGTTGTGTCAGTGGTCACATTAAATTGAAATTAAAGGAAACATGCGTCAGTAAGTGAAGCTGCCAGCTGTCGAGCCGAGTGACTGGAGAAATTAAATTTACTGGGCGTTTAGTCTCGCACGATTATGGGATGAGGACTCGGAGATGGAGACGAGAGGAAAACGACACATTTCGGTGTCACGGTGACTCGTTGTACCAAAAAACTGTGAAGCGACGAGAGGAGCACCGTTTGTTCTCTGGCTCCCGCTTGCCATCGACGGCCTTGTGAATAAGTTTAAGGAGCTGAAGTGAATTGATAAACAGAGAACAACAGGGTGAAATAAGAGATACAGACACAGGAATAGAAAGCTATGTGTCCTTGCATGTGTCTGCACGTGTGCAAGCATGCATCAGTGTGTGTGTGTGTGTGTGTGTGTGTGTGAGAGCTTGAATACTGTCCTCATGGGGACTGTGGGACTTAAACCTTTTAGATTTTTACATTTTAAACTGGGAAGTCACTCAGTCGAGCTCGAACCTCCAACAAGACCCAACTGACCCGGACATTTGTTTTTTGGCTTTGACGACTTTTATGATTTTTTAACCGTGAGGAATGAAAGAATGATTCATGTAAACAGAACAGAGAGCGACGTCCTGTGAGCTGAGGCTGCAGGACTCACCCAGAGCTTTAATTAAACACACACACACACACACACACACACACACACACACACACACGGAGGCTCGCTCTCGGGGGAAATCAGAAATCAGAGGGACGTGGACGGTGAGGACTCGGACACCTGTGGCTCACTGCTCTCAGCCAATCAGGAGGAGGGAACCGATTCAGGAAAGGCCCGGTCAGACTAAATAAATGTGTGAGACCAGGAGAGAAAGAGAGGAGGGGAGAAAAAGAACAAGCAAGGGAGAGCAGAGAAAAGAAAGGAAGAAAATAAAAAGAGGGAATTTAAAAAAAGGAAAGAAAAGAAGAATCCATGAATAAAAGCAACAAGTATAAAGATAAAAGAGAAGAAGAACAAAACAAAGGGATGATGAAAAGATGGAAGAGAGAGAGGTGAAGAGTAAGAAAAGAAAAAGAAGAGAAGGAGACAAAAAACGATAGAAGAGGAGGAGGAGGAGTTAAACAGCAGCTCTGTCATCAGCTGCTGATTCTGGAGAACGACTCTCCCAGAGGAACCCTCACACACACACACACACACACACACACACACACACACACACACACACACACACACACACACTCACACTCACACACACTCACACTGCATCGTGGGTAATTAGCAACATCATGTCCAACAGCAGCAGAGACAGAGAGAGATGTAAAACTGCAGGAGGAGAGTTCTTCTGTTTGACTTCAAGTCTGCTCCAATCCACTTCAGAGAGAGAGAGAGAGTGTGTGTGTGTGTCTGTGTGTGTCTGTGTGTGAGTGTGTGTGTGTGAGTGTGTGTGTGTGTGTTAAAGTAGTGTGTTCATTATTTACTTGTGCTGCAAACAAGTTGATGTCTATGACGTGTGTGTTATTCCTATTTTACTCTCACAATAGTTGAGTGTGTGTGTGTGTGTGTGTGTCGTGGTCAACAGTGACCTCTGGATGAATCGGTTGCCATGGAGATCGGTTAGTTGTACCGTATTATCTTTCATTGCTGTGACGATTTGGTTGAAACCGTCCAGCGTCAACCAAAGAAGCGTTGATTCTCTGTGTGCGGTACAGACGTGGTCGGACAGAGGAAGAAGGTGGAGGATGAGGATGAGGAGGAGGAGGAGGAGGATGAGGAGGAGGAGGAGGAGGAAGAGGAGGAGGAGGAGGAGGAGGAGGAAACCCTCTTTATATGTTGAATATGATCCTAATAAGAAGTAGCCTGGTACATGCATGTGACGGGTTGATGCTCAGCAGAGCTTCAACACTTTGTTTCAATCCTTCAAATCCTTTGTGATTTTAAAAAAGTTTCCCTCCCACAGACCTGATGACGTCCGCGCCGCAGAAGTTCTTTAAAAGTTTGTTTCTGCCTGATCCCATTGTGTGTTCAGGTCACCGACTGTTTGAAGGACAAAAACAGGCGCTGACTGAAAGAGGGAAAAAGCGAGTGAGTGAATAAGAGAGTGGGCGGATGAATAATGAATGTGTGAATGTGTGTCAGTGCGTGTAAGCAACGCTCACTGGAGCCCGGAGGGTCCGCGGTAAATATCAGCTTCCCGCCGGCCAGTGGGGAGGGGCCGTGATGTCACGCTGTAACCTCAGCTGAAAGGCGACTCTGTCGGGGGAAGGAGAGACTGTTTCACCTCCGCTGATCAGATCCAGCTCATCTGACACCTGCAGAGGTCGAGTCCCATCTCAACCTCAACCTCATGTGAGGAGAAGTCCCAGTGGTGTGTGTGTGTGTGTGTGTGTGTGTTTGTCGGGTTGTTTGTTTGTTTGTTTACACAGAACTCGTTAAACGTCGGATCAGGAATTGATTTGATACCTTTGAGATTGTTTTTCTTACTTTGAACACGTCTGATTATTTTCATCAGGAT
>NC_091109.1:18282259-18304759 GCF_024713975.1 Paralichthys olivaceus
ATTGATAACTCTGACCTGCAGCTCAGGAGTAATAATAATAAAACACACACACACACACACACACACACACACACACACACTCGTTGCTAAATGCAGACATGGAGGCATGTGAGCGGCTCGAGGTGCGTTTGATTTACACTCACACACTTGAAGAGAAGTGGACGTGTCAGTGAGCGGACGGAGATAAATCGAGTTCGGCTGCTTCCTGCACGGCGCCGAAAAATCCACAACACCTGATGTCATCACGCCGTGACCTCTGACCTTTCACCTCCACTGCTGGCCCGTACACGGAGTTCCGTCATCACTCCGAGCGCTCGGCTCTGTGCACGTGAGGACGTCGGACTCTCGTCAGGATCGTGTTCAGGTTCACTGTGACTGAAACTATTGAAATCCCTCGTCTGTTCAGATCCTCGTCTTGTTCCTTCTTCAAATCAGAACTCAGAACTGATTTCAGATCCTGTCAGGATTTATTTCATTTTACGAAGAAAAAAAAAAATCATAAATCTTGTGCATTTGAGAATTTTGCCTTCTTTTCTTTCACATGCACATTTCTCTAAAAACTTTTGGCGTCATAAAAAGTATATTTGTAAATTCATTTCTCTGTCGGAACTGAAACTAAAGAGTTTTCAGTTTCTTTCTGTTTGAATGGAGGAAATGAATGAAGCTTCATGTGGTTGCCATGGTAACATCTTGATGGTATTACGAGCAGCATCAACGCCTTCGGGCGCAGTACTCCACAGTACTCCAGTACTCCACAGTACTCTACAGTACTCCACAGTACTCCACAGTACTCCAGTACTCCACAGTACTCTACAGTACTCCACAGTACTCCACAGTACTCTACAGTACTCTACAGTACTCCACAGTACTCTAGTGCTCCACAGTACTCCATAGTACTCCACAGTACTCCAGTACTCCACAGTACTGTGTGTGATTGGTCCAAACTGTCCAACAAAGTGTTTTCGCTGTGAACCAACAGAACCAGGTTCAGTTTGATCCGGACCCAGAACTCCTCTTCTGGTCTGAGGAACCGTCCACACCTGATGTTATGATTTGAGCTCGTCCACTGACAACGCACGGCCTGAATTCGAGGTTCAGACAAGAACTCACAGTTTTTTAAAGGTGCAGAAGAAAACGTTGTTCTGCTTCTTGTTTGAGGAGAAATGTTCTGATCGGGCTCAAACAGAATTGGGGAGAATGTGGATAAATGTTGATGTCATCATCAGACTCTCAACCACGTTAGATTGTCTTATTCAGACTCAAGTCCGGTTATCGAGTCTTTCATATAGAAAACTACTGATAATACAGTGTGGGTACCTGAGAGTATTCTGAGTATTTGTACTTCGTTTCAGGCCGAATTCTACGATTTTGTTGCTGTTACAAAAGAGCGAGAAGCTGCTCTGAACTCCGTCAACAAAAACACAGACAGGCCGCGGTGTTTATTAGTATATTAATTTATGTGATTATTAAAGTCACAGCTGAAGAATCCAGTTTTGTTCTCAGCTCTGGTTTGACTCTTTTTTTAAAAGCTTGATCTCAATTAAGAATCAACACAACTGAAGCCTTCACTCGACAGATTTCATGTTTAAGCCCCGAGAGTTTCAAATTCAGCCTCAAACTTTATTTTGGATGTGAATAAAACTCTGCTGACGCTCACGTCTCCACAGATTTGGGCAGCAACATTGTGGACGGAGCTGCTTGAACCGAGGAATAATTAAAGTGTCAGTGCTCTCGGCTCCGTGCTTTCAGAGAGAGGATCACTGAGATTAAAGCAGGAGAGCGGCAGATCTCTCCGTCCTGACTCAGCAGCAGCGTGACGCCGCTGAGTCGCCACATTCGCCACGTGTCAAACTGCAGCTCAGGTGATCGGGAGGCCGGGCCGGGCCGGGCCAGGTGAAACCAGGCTGAACCAGGCCACTCAACAACCGGCCCTGGTGTTTCCTCTACGTGTTGTTATATATTTACAGAACGATCAGGAAGTAAAGTTTCTATCTGACAAAGTCATCTCATTAAAAATGCATCTTCAACAATTCAGAATCTTAAAGGGTCTTTGAACGGAGCCTGGTCAGAGTTCTCCTCTCCAGCTCAGAGAACCAGAACGTTCTCCCTCCGCAGCAGGAGCTCTGGAGATAAATTCAAACCCTGGTTCTTCAAAAACTTAGATGATGATTCTCGGTTCTTGTGAAAGGTTCTTGCAGCCGCTCCGCTCGCGAGCTTTGTTCAGAGCTGCATTTCATTCAGTGTTTGACAGGATGTGAACGTTTGTGTCTTTCATGGGAGTTAATGGGCATAAAAACACACAACAGACGCACAATGAAGAAAAGAATGCAAAGCTGATGCTGAGCGGCGGATTGTGACGGCTCAGAGGGTTTTTGAGCTCCGTGATAAAAAGCTATAGAGCCGCTCTCGGGTTTCATACGGCGCCTTTGCTGCACAAAGGTCGGAGATAATAAGCAGGAAGCTGCAGGACTGATGTCAGAGCGGAGCGCCACAGCGCCGCTTCGTTCGTCAAACAGCAGCTTGTGTTGTCTCAGCGCCCGGCCCAGGAAAGGTCAGGCCTGCTGCTGCAACTCTGAACAAACAGCACCAAACTGTGTGGTGCTTTTCACCTGCACACACACACACACGTAGAAGCATGCAGACACACAAACATCATCACCTACACACAAATGTGGGTGGGACACCTCTGGGCTCACGTGGCCACACACACAAATGTAATGCATGCGAGATGGGCGGCGCAGCGCTGGGACACCTGTTGCCGGGCTGTAGCCGTGCGGTGCCGAGGTGTTGACACGGCAGCTACAGGCTTGTGTGTGGCAGAGTTCAAACCGTGACGACGGAGCACTGAGGGTCCCCGTGACACCTGTAACCACACCCACCAGTGATGTCAGAGCGAGCCCAGCGCAGCTTCACGTGGCCGCACGAACTCAAAAAAGAGACGAACAATCGTTTCCAGAAAAATGACGATGCAGAAGTGTTTCCTGGTTGTGTATTTGCTGAACGACACACTCTTCGTCCTTTAAAGGGAAAGAAACAAAACTGATTCTCACAATCGGCCGCTCCCGATGATGTCAGGAGATTATCTGGAGTTCAGTGCAGCTTTAAAACAGTTTGAATGTTGAAGCTTCAACCGTCACCATCAGCTCCAGACAGTTGAAGAGTGAAGCTGATCTGTGATCAGTTCAAAACACTGAGACGTTATTAACAACCAGAGTTCATCTCCAGCAGGAAACTTTAAAACGTGAAGAACTCGGAACAGAGTTTGGTGGATATGTTACAGCAGCAGCTCCTCAGGTTCAGGAAGCAGAGGATCATGGGACTTTGTTTTTTCTCTACATGAAAACCACTTAATCGCTCAGACAAGGAGTCCGACAGGATTAATCCCAAGGAGTGGCTGCAGGTGGCGCTGTTGATGAGTGACCATTACATAATGTTGCTTTAAACAAGCTCGTCTGCAGACTGACCGTCCTTCCTCCGCATAAACCATCAGATCTTCTCTCCGTCAGCATTTTAATAATGATTTCTTTAAGTGACTTCATTTAACTTTCTCAGACATTATTCCACCAGTTCTGACTTTAAAAGCTCAGAGAGCACGAGCCGAATTCTGCAGCAGCTTGTTGACATGTTCTTTTCACAGCGAGGGAGATATCACCACTGTCAGAGATCTAATTACAAGTTAACCCCCCCCCCCCCCCCCCCCCCCGTCTGCTCCTAATTACAGTTTACATGACATGAAGCGAACGCGGCATCGTGTCCCGACGTCCTGTCGACAGCGTCCTCCCTCACTGCCTCTGACCCGGACGTGGTGTTCATGCAACTTTCTACGAATGACCACTGTGACCAAGACATCCTGGTTAAAACTGAGGGAGGGTCAGAGGTCATGACCCCCGGCTTGCTCAAGGACACGTCAGCGGAGAGAAGGGGGCTGAGATGCCGCTGCTGTTTGTCATTAACAAATATTTTTCCTTCAGTGAGGAAATGACGAAGAAGTTCATCATCGTCAGGTTTGATGTGTTTCAAGATTTGATCGAGTTTGGTTTCTGATCAGTTTCTGTAAAAACTCTTGGTGCAGGGATTAATGCTGAGGGTGGGAGGTCAAAGGTCACCGTGGGACTCCAGGTCTGAGTGACGCTTCCTTCTGAACAACATCCTCAATAAATCATCTCCACCTAACTAAACCTAACCTGACTCAATTTACATGGTGCACCAGGCGAAGCATTTTGAAAACATCATGTTTGCAAAAACCACATCTCACACACACACACACTCATCATTAGAAACACGACAGGAACATTAAAGAGGTTTTATAGGAGATAAAAATAAAAAGGAGCCATGTGACAGTGATCTCAGATGACACGAGGTGAACATGATGATCCATTTATCATATTTCTCTAAAAGTCATTATGAAAAATATTTGTTATCCCATTTATTCACCTGACAGCACAAGAAGAGTAATTAACACAAACTCAGCTTCCTTTTTATTCTATCTATCTATATCTATATAGATAGATCTTTCTCTCTATCTCTCCTTCTCTCTCTCTATCTATCTATCTATCTATCTATATCTATATAGATAGATCTTTCTCTCTATCTCTCCTTCTCTCTCTTTATATATATATATATATATATATATATATATATATATATCTTTCTCTCTATCCACCTGTCTCTGATGGACATTGTGATGGAAACCATCAGAATATTCACAGCAGGAAATAAAGGTTGTTAAAGGTTCCTACTGTAATAAGAGAAGTCGTATTGTTGTTCATAAGAAGGATGTAAACACATAAACCGACCCGGCTCATTCATGGGGGGGGGGGGGTTGCATAGGAACAGAGGAAGCAGTCTCTGGAGGGAGAGAGTGAAGGATGAAGAGCGAAGAGGAGGGTGAGAAGTTTAAAATCATGCACATAATAGAAACCACAGAGTGTGAGGATCTGAAGGAAACTGAGGAAATGAAATTTAAAGGTTTCTGTGTTCGGGTCGTCTGGAGACGTGAATCCACTCAAACATGTGGAGGAGATGCTGTGATGTCTGTCGAGTGGCTCTAAAAGGTCAGAGTTCAACAGCAGCATCATTTCAACCTTTCACCAACAACAAGCAGCAGCTGCGGGACTCACATGTGAAACTCCTGCGTGAAAAGCTGCGGGTCCGTCACACCATCACCGCACCGCCGCGTCCCGCTCACTGCCGCCACATCCCACCCGGAGAGGAGGCGCGCAGCGGCCGATCCATGAGCGCAAAACTCCGCAGGACAAGAGTTTGGAGTCCGATGAGTCAGGGAGGGAAGTGGAGCGGGAGTGTGCGTGTTTTAATCCGAGCAGAGAGATGGTGGTGCTGGAGGAGCTGAGGAGGAGCGGACTGTCGCGCCTCAGCGCAGCCGGGCAGGGAGCAGCGCGCACCGGGCCGCTTCACTCCGTCCGCCGCTCCGCTTCCTCCGGCATCTCCGCAACTTCAGCCGCTTCTTAATCCTCCGGCGGCGGCTTCAGCCTCCTCTCGGTCCCGCTTCACTCCCGGAGCAGCTCCGGCTCAGAGGAGCCACTTCAGCCCGTCACCGTCTGCAGGTGCGAGCACTCGGCACAACCACGCGCCTTCAAAATAAAAGTCTCTGCTCCAGCTGTTGCTTTGCTTCTGTTTCGTCTTTGCGGGAAAAAGAGCGAAGTTTCCGCGTCAGTGTTGAGCTGCGTCCCGGTGCGTCGGTGGCTCGGTCTGACCCGCAGGACTCCCATCAGCCCCCCTGCTTGATCGACCCCTGGACAGAGAGAGGGAGAGAGAGAGAGAGGGAGGGAGGGGGTGGGGGGAGAGAGAGGAAGAGAGAGAGAGAGAGGGAGGGGGTGGGGAGAGAGAGAGGAAGAGAGGGAGAGAGAGAGAGAGAGAGAGAGAGGGAGAGAGAGAGAGAGAGAGGGAGGGGGTGGGGGGAGAGAGAGGGAGAGAGAGAGAGAGAGGGGGTGGGGGGAGAGAGAGGAAGAGAGAGAGAGAGGGAGGGGGTGGGGGAGAGGGTGGGGGGGGAGAGAGAGAGATAGGGAGGAAGAGAGAGAGAGAGAAAGTGGGGGGGAGATCTAAACATGAGCTTTAACATGACTAAACCCTAAATTTAAACTCAGATTATATTAGATTAGATCAGATTAGATTATATCAGATTAGATTATATCAGATTAGATCAGATTAGATTAGATCAGATTAGATTATATCAGATTAGATCAGATTAGATTAGATCAGATTAGATTATATCAGATTAGCCTGTCAGGTGACGAACGTCAGAACAAACATTTCTTCTCCTGAATTCAGAAAAACTGAGATGGACCTAAACTCAGTGAAATCCTCATGATGAGACAAGTGTCTCCACTGAATAACAACAGGCCCAAAATGTCCCTTTTCTCCAGGACATCGTCTCTGGGACACTTTCTGTCACTTTTCTCTGCTGTGAACCTCCCGTCGTCCATCATTTCCCAGCATGCTGCTGTTCCCAGAGGCCTGCTACAGTCTCCCCCTTGTGGTTGCTCTGAGTTGGTGTTGGAGAACACAAACACATTTACGTCAGTTGTAGAAATTATTTGAGCAACAATTCACAAACTGGACAGACGAAGAGTCTTCGTCTACGTTTGTATAAAACGTCCTCGGCTCAGTTTTCTATGAAATGTGGTCAAATACTTCTTGAGCAGTTTCCTCTGAGACTTCAAAACGCTGCGCTCTTCGTCGACTCTTATTCATTGAGTAAACATGACGTTCATTCTGCTTCTGGTTGGTTCCATCATGTCAAACTGGTGATCTGGTTCATTCACCTGCACCAAGGAGCCGATGTCTTCACCTGTTGGTCGGTTTGTTTGGAGATAAAGAAAAAGCAGAGTCATGATTTCCAGTAAAGTCGGTGGAAGGATGTTTATTGAGCTTTAAAGCAGAGATGAGAAGAAACAACACAACTTTTCTCTCCCAGATGTTTTTCTTCTCGTTACATCTGGTTGGTCACAGAGGAAATGATCCATGTGTTTGACTCCTGACTGTATATAAAGGCTTTGACTGGGATGTTCTGCTGTTATACTACAGCGCCACCTGTGGGTCAAAAAGTAGAAAACAACCACTGCTCTGCCCCTGATGCAGAAATAAACACGTCCAGAGTTTTGATCTTTGTGTCAAAGATAAAACTCTGATTTTAAACTCAAAGTGATTTAAACGTGTTTCACTTTGTGTCCAACTAAATCAATGTGTGATGTGAATCCAGGAACTTGAAGCAAACAGACAGGATGTGGTTATACACACATGGACATATACTGAGGGACAAAGGTGGACAATGATAAAGACAAACTTAGAAACACTAGATGTGACTCTGTATAGAGGGTTTATATATTCTGCTGGGTGTCATTTCAATAAACACATTGTTCATGTGAATAAAAACACTCTGTAGTGAAGATGTTGAGGCTGCACGGTGGTTGGCTCTGTCGCCTCTGAGCACGAAGGTTCCTGGTTTGAATCCCGGTTCGGATGATGTCTCTCCGTGTGTGTTTGCATGTTCTCCCCGTGTTTTCTCCAGGTGCTCCGGCTTCATCTCACAGTCCAAACACATGCAGATGAGGGGTTGGGTGAATTACATTTCATTTAGCTGAAGCTTTTGTCCAAAGCATCTTAAAATTAGTGCCTCAACCATCAGGGAACAAATCCAGAACAACAAGAATCAAGTACAATTTGCAAACTACAAAGTGCTACAATATAAGTGCCATATAATTGATATACTGTGTACATATATATATATATATATGTATATATGTATGTACACGTGTATATATAGTGATTAGTTGTTGCAATGATTAGATCTCATCTTCTGAGGAAGTCTGAGGACATGTGTCTTTAGTCTGTGGTGGAAGATGTGTAGACTTTCTGTCCCGGTGTCAATGTGGAGCTCGTTCCACCATTTAGGAGCCAGGACAGCAAACAGTCATGATTTTGTTTGGTGGTTTACTCACAGTGAGGGAGCAGCAAGCCGATTGGCAGATGCAGAGTGGAGTGGACGGGCCGGGGTGTAAGGTTTGACCATGTCCTGGACCCCGATCCGTTCACAGCACGGTACGCAAGTACTTGTGTTTGGAAACTGATGCAGGCAGCCACTGGTAACCAGTGAAGGGAGCAGAGGAGCGTCAGTGAATTTAGGTTAAAGACCAGTCGAGCTGCTGCGTTCTGGATGAGCTGCAGCGGTCGGATAGCACTAGCGGGTAGACCAGCCAGGAGGGAGGTGCAGTAGTGTAGGCGTGAGATGACCCGAGCCTGGACCAGAGCCTGGACCAGAGCCTGGACCAGAGCCTGGACCAGAACCTGGACCAGAGCCTGGACCAGAGCCTGGACCAGAACCTGTGCGGCCCTCTGAGTGAGAAGAGGACGTGTTCTCCTGATGTGGAGCAGCATGAATCTACACGAGCGGCTTGTTGCAGTAATGTTGGCAGTGAGGGAGAGTTGACTGTAGAGTCTCCACCCAGGTTCCTCACAGTCTGGGTGGAGACTCTACATCGAGCGCAGGTGTTAATGTGAGTGTGAATGGTTGTGCGTCGGCCCTGTGACGGACTGGTGACCCGTCCAAGGTGCACCACACCTCTCACCCAATGTCAGCTGGGATTAGCTCCAGCTCCCCCACTACCCTCAAGAGGACAAAGACACTGTGTCAAAGGACAGAGCAGCAGCAGATCCACTGATGATGCTGTGTCTCACAGGAACACACAGGGAGGACGGTGGACTGGACACTGTGTGACAGCTGATCTCAGAGCAGCTCACCTCCTCTGACTCCTCTGGAGCTCTGTCTCCACTCTGCCTCCCAGCAACAAGGTCCAGTCAGAGCCGCTCTACACACAAGCTGCTGCTGCTTCAGCCTCTGGATCATCAGGACACAGCTCAGCCTCCGTCCACACACACTGTCCTCTTCACACTGTCCTCTTCACACTGTCCTCTTCACACTCACCTTTACAAAGATCACAGTCTCCATCTGTTGGGAGAAGAAGACATCAGTGTTTACAGAGACTCACTTCATCAGCTGTGAGTCAGTGATGCAGCACATCCAGTATAAAGAGCAGCAGGGACTTCAGTCCTGTTCAGAGGTGGAGCAGCTTCCTCTCTGCTTCATGTTCACGTGTTGGAATGAACACGCTAAGAGCTGCACACACTTTGACCATCACGTGTGTTTCCTCTGCATGTGAAAGTGCAGAGTGGACACTTGAGAGGTGGATTTCCTGCTGTCACAGGTGCAACTGACTCCAACCATCTACTGACCTCAGAGTCTCAAGTCGACAGGTTGGACTCTGTAGAAGACCACACAGCTCCTTCACTCCTGAGTCCTGCAGCTTGTTTCCACTCAGATCCAGTTCTCTCAGATGAGAGGGGTTTGACCTCAGAGCTGAAGCCAGAGAAGAACAGCTGATCTCTGACAGTCTGCAGTCCTTCAACCTGAAGAAAGAATAAAACTTAACTGTAAATGAATCTGAGTTCATGTGTGAAAATAACAGATATTCATGTCAGCACAGACTCATAACATGGAAGATAAATATGAAATCAGACATGTTGGACTAAAGACGAGTCCTGATTCAGTAACAATAGATTATTTGGACCCGGTCTCTGTCCTGCAGATCAGTTTATGAAATCCAGAACTAAACACAGATGAGTTTTAACAAGTAGCTGAATATTTAAAATGTCACAGATTAATGAATGAATGGATTCAAGTTATGTCTGAAGAGGAATTATGTTCAATTAGAATTAAATGAGATGAACTGTGTATAAATGCTGTGTTATAGATATGAGATCTACAAAAGTCAGTGAACTGACCTCAGAGTCTCCAGTCGACAGGTTGGACTCTGTAGAAGACCACACAGCTCCTTCACTCCTGAGTCCTGCAGCTCGTTGTTACTCAGATCCAGTTCTCTCAGATGAGAGGGGTTTGACCTCAGAGCTGAAGCCAGAGAAGAACAGCTGATCTCTGACAGACTGCAGCACTCCAACCTGAAGAAAGAATAAAACTTAACTGTAAATGAATCTGAGTTCATGTGTGAAAATAACAGATATTCATGTCAGCACAGACTCATAACATGGAAGATAAATATGAAATCAGACATGTTGGACTAAAGACGAGACTGTCACTGAGGACACACACTGAGGACACACACTGAGGACACACACTGTCTCTAAGGACACACACTGAGGACACACACTGTCTCTAAGGACACACACTGTCTCTAGGACACACACTGTCTCTGAGGACACACACTGACTCCAAGGACACACACTGAGGACACACACACTGACTCTGAGGACACACACACTGAGGACACACACTGTCTCTGAGGACACACACTGACTCCGAGGACACACACTGAATCTGAGGACACACACTGAGGACACACACTGTCTCTAAGGATGCACACTGACTCTGAGGACAAACTGTCTCTGAGGACTCACACTGTCTCTGAGGACACACTGTGGTGGAAACCTCTGACGTCACTACTCAATAAAAACACAAAGACATATTTTCAGGACCTGACTGAGTGTATTGGTTGTTTTGGTGACAGGACGAGTCGGAGCATCTGGAGACAGAGAGACTGAGACGTACTGGCTGAGTTAGAGATCAACTGAACCAACCAGACGTTGTGTAAACGTCTCTTCTCCGTCCCTTTAAGGAGAGTGTGCACCACACAACAGTGGAGAGTCACTTTGCTCAGTGGGCGGAGCTTTTATACGGGTTGATCTCCAACTTCACCTGCTCCGGAGCAGGTTAGCCGTCCATCATCAGTTACCATGGTGATTTAACCAGAGAAGAAGTGAACGAGCTTCGTAGGACTGAAGAAACTAAACCTGAAGTTAACCTGATAACCACAAATCCTGCTTCTGGTCCAGACCCTGGATCTTCACTGTGATACTGACTGTGTTTAGTAAAATACTGATGAAAGCAGCGTGGACTGACTCCAACCATCTACTGACCTCAGAGTCTCCAGTGGACAGGTTGGACTCTGTAGAAGACCACACAGCTCCTTCACTCCTGAGTCCTGCAGCTTGTTGTCACTCAGATCCAGTTCTCTCAGATGAGAGGGGTTTGACCTCAGAGCTGAAGCCAGAGAAGAACAGCTGATCTCTGACAGTCTGCAGCTCAACAACCTGAAGAAAGAATAAAACTTAACTGTAAATGAATCTGAGTTCATGTGTGAAAATAACAGATATTCATGTCAGCACAGACTCATAACATGGAAGAGAAATATGAAATCAGACATGTTGGACTAAAGACGAGTCCTGATTCAGTAACAATAGATTATTTGGACCCGGTCTCTGTCCTGCAGATCAGTTTATGAAATCCAGAACTAAACACAGATGAGTTTTAACAAGTAGCTGAATATTTAGAATGTCACAGATTAATGAATGAATGGATTCAAGTTATGTATGAAGAGGAATTATGTTCAATTAGAATTAAATGAGATAAACTGTGTATAAATGCTGTGTTATAGATATGAGATCTACAAAAGTCAGTGAACTGACCTCAGAGTCTCCAGTGGACAGGTTGGACTCTGTAGAACACCACACAGCTCCTTCACTCCTGAGTCCTGCAGCTCGTTGAAGCTCAGATCCAGTTCTCTCAGATGAGAGGGGTCTGACCTCAGAGCTGAAGCCAGAGAAGAACAGCTGATCTCTGACAGACTGCAGAGACTCAACCTGAAGAAAGAATAAAACTTAACTGTAAATGAATCTGAGCTCATGTGTGAAAATAACAGATATTCATGTCAGCACAGACTCATAACATGGAAGATAAATATGAAATCAGACATGTTGGACTAAAGACGAGACTGTCACTGAGGACACACACTGAGGACACACACTGTCTCTAAGGACACACACTGAGGACACACACTGAGGACACACACTGAGGACACACACTGAGGACACACACTGTCTCTAAGGACACACACTGAGGACACACACTGTCTCTGAGGACACACACTGACTCCGAGGACACACACTGAGGACACACACTGACTCTGAGGACACACACTGAGGACACACACTGACTCTGAGGACACACACTGAGGACACACACTGACTCCGAGGACACACACTGAGGACACACACTGACTCCGAGGACACACACTGAGGACACACACTGACTCTGAGGACACACACTGAGGACACACACTGACTCCGAGGACACACACTGAGGACACACACTGACTCTGATGACACACACTGAGGACACACACTGTCTCTGAGGACACACAATGACTCCGAGGACACACACTGACTCCGAGGACACACACTGAATCTGAGGACACACGCTGTCTCTAAGGATACACACTGTCTCCGAGGACACACACTGAGGACACACACTGAGGACACACACTGTCTCTGAGGACACACACTGACTCCGAGGACACACACTGAGGACACACACTGTCTCTAAGGACACACACTGTCTCTATGGACTCACACTGACTCTGAGGACACACACTGACTCTGAGGACACACACTGAGGACACACACTGTCTCTGAGGACACACACTGACTCCGAGGACACACACCGAGGACACACACTGAGGACACACACTGACTCTGAGGACACACACTGAGGACACACACTGTCTCTGAGGACACACACTGAGGACACACACTGTCTCTAAGGACACACACTGTCTCTGAGGACACACACTGACTCTGAGGACACACACTGTCTCTATGGACTCACACTGACTCTGAGGACACACACTGTCTCTGAGGACTCACACTGTCTCTGAGGACACACACTGTCTCTGAGGACTCACACTGTCTCTGAGGACACTGTCTCTGAGGACAAACTGTCTCTGAGGACACACTGTGGTGGAAACCTCTGACGTCACTACTCAATAAAAACACAAAGACATATTTTCAGGACCTGACTGAGTGTATTGGTTGTTTTGGTGACAGGACGAGTCGGAGCATCTGGAGACAGAGAGACTGAGACGTACTGGCTGAGTTAGAGATCAACTGAACCAACCAGACGTTGTGTAAACGTCTCTTCTCCGTCCCTTTAAGGAGAGTGTGCACCACACAACAGTGGAGAGTCACTTTGCTCAGTGGGCGGAGCTTTTATACGGGTTGATCTCCAACTTCACCTGCTCCGGAGCAGGTTAGCCGTCCATCATCAGTTACCATGGTGATTTAACCAGAGAAGAAGTGAACGAGCTTCGTAGGACTGAAGAAACTAAACCTGAAGTTAACCTGATAACCACAAATCCTGCTTCTGGTCCAGACCCTGGATCTTCACTGTGATACTGACTGTGTTTAGTAAAATA
This sequence comes from Paralichthys olivaceus, assembly GCF_024713975.1. Taxonomy (NCBI): domain Eukaryota; kingdom Metazoa; phylum Chordata; class Actinopteri; order Pleuronectiformes; family Paralichthyidae; genus Paralichthys; species Paralichthys olivaceus. The sequence continues at coordinate 18,295,540 of NC_091109.1, forward strand.
CTGATGAAAGCAGCGTGGACTGACTCCAACCATCTACTGACCTCAGAGTCTCCAGTGGACAGGTTGGACTCTGTAGAAGACCACACAGCTCCTTCACTCCTGAGTCCTGCAGCTCGTTGTAGCTCAGATCCAGTTCTCTCAGATGAGAGGGGTTTGACCTCAGAGCTGAAGCCAGAGAAGAACAGCTGATCTCTGACAGTCTGCACCACTCCAACCTGAAGAAAGAATAAAACTTAACTGTAAATGAATCTGAGCTCATGTGTGAAAATAACAGATATTCATGTCAGCACAGACTCATAACATGGAAGAGAAATATGAAATCAGACATGTTGGACTAAAGACGAGTCCTGATTCAGTAACAATAGATTATTTGGACCCGGTCTCTGTCCAGCAGATCAGTTTATGAAATCCAGAACTAAACACAGATGAGTTTTAACAAGTAGCTGAATATTTAGAATGTCACAGATTAATGAATGAATGGATTCAAGTTATGTATGAAGAGGAATTATGTTCAATTAGAATTAAATGAGATAAACTGTGTATAAATGTTGTGTTATAGATATGAGATCTACAAAAGTCAGTGAACTGACCTCAGAGTCTCCAGTCGACAGGTTGGACTCTGTAGAAGACCACACAGCTCCTTCACTCCTGAGTCCTGCAGCTCGTTGTTACTCAGATCCAGTTCTCTCAGATGAGAGGGGTTTGACCTCAGAGCTGAAGCCAGAGAAGAACAGCTGATCTCTGACAGACTGCAGATCCTCAACCTGAAGAAAGAATAAAACTTAACTGTAAATGAATCTGAGTTCATGTGTGAAAATAACAGATATTCATGTCAGCACAGACTCATAACATGGAAGAGAAATATGAAATCAGACATGTTGGACTAAAGACGAGTCCTGATTCAGTAACAATAGATTATTTGGACCCGGTCTCTGTCCTGCAGATCAGTTTATGAAATCCAGAACTAAACACAGATGAGTTTTAACAAGTAGCTGAATATTTAAAATGTCACAGATTAATGAATGAATGGATTCAAGTTATGTATGAAGATGAATTATGTTCAATTAGAATTAAATGAGATAAACTGTGTATAAATGCTGTGTTATAGATATGAGATCTACAAAAGTCAGTGAACTGACCTCAGAGTCTCCAGTCGACAGGTTGGACTCTCCAGTCCAGCACACAGCAGCTTCACTTCAGAGTCCTGCAGCTCGTTGTTACTCAGATCCAGTTCTCTCAGATGTGAGGGGTCTGACTTCAGAGCTGAAGCCACGACTTCATAGTGAATCTCTGAGAGGAAACAACCACCGAGTCTGTGATTAAAGAAAATATCAAATGTGTTAGAATAAAATCAGAAAACACAACATTCATACAAAACGTGATCATGTGACCCTCACCCTGGTTAATCCACTTTCTGCCTCTTGAACATTTGATCTTAAAAACACCTCAAGAGAATCCTTTCAGATTTGGTACAAGCGTTCATTCAGACTAACAGATGACCTCATTAGCTTCAGGTGGTCAAAGGTCAGAGGTCAAGGACTTGAACATGACGTCTCAAGTCTGTCTTTAGAGAACTTCTTCACATTTTGACCAGTTGGACTCAAAGATCAACTGATTAGATTTCAGTGGTCGAAGGTCAAAGGTTACAGTGACCTCATATTATTGTGAATGCAACATGTCAGTGACCTGCAGGGACTGACTCTGCACTAGGTGGCGCTGGCGTACACACACACACACACACACACACACACACACACACACACACACACACACACAGGCTGCACTAACAGTGTTGACCACTACAACACCATGCTGCCCACAAGAAGGAGAATCATTGAACACTGTGTGTGTTTGACTCATCTTCACTGATTCAACATTATTGATCAGGTCTGGACTCACAGAGCCTTCCTGCAGTTCCTCACAGCTGGGATCAGTCTCCGTCGACCCTGGTCTGATGTGTTGAACTTCTTCAGGTCAAACTCGTCCAGAACCTCCTCTGACATCTGCAGCATGTAGGCCAGAGCTGAGCAGTGGATCTCAGAGAGTTCCTCCTTTGATTTGTTCTCTGACGTCAGGAACTGTTGCATCTGCTGATGTACTGAGTGGTCGTTCATCTCAGTCAGACAGTGGAAGATGTTGATGCTTCTGTCAGGAGAAATGTCATCACTCTGCATCTCCTTCAGGTTGTTGATGATTCTCTGGATGATCCTTGGATTGTTCTCTGTCCGACCCAGCAGGCCTCCTAAGACTCTCTGGTTGGACTCCAGACTGAGGCCGTGAAGGAATCGAACAAACAGATCCAGATGACCATTTTTACTGGTGAGGGATTTCTCCATGGTTCTCTTCAGGACTTCATCCAGGATTGTTCCCAAGAAGTTGTTGAGTTCTTTTGTGTGTGTGTAACATTGGAACATGTAGACTGCAGCCAGAAACTCCTGAACGCTCAGATGAACAAAGCAGTAGACTGATTTCTGGAAGATCACACACTCTCTTCTGAAGATCTCAGTACAAACTCCTGAGTACACCGAGGCCTCTGTGACATTAAGACCACACTGCTCCAGGTCTTCTTGGTAGAACATGATGTTTCCTTCCTCCAGATGTTTAAGTGCCAGCCTCCCCAGCTTCAGAAGAACGTCCCTGTCAGCCTCCGTCAGCTGCTGTGGACTCGTCTCATGTCCTCCACCGTACTTGTTGTTCTTCCTCTTTGTCTGAACCAGCAGGAAGTGTGAGTACAGGTCCGTCAGGGTCTTGGGCAGCTCTCCTCTCTGGTCTGTGGTCAACATGTGCTCCAGAACTGTAGCACTGATCCAGCAGAAGACTGGGATTTGACACATGATGTGGAGGCTCCTGGACGTCTTGATGTGTGAGATGATTCTGCTGCTCAGCTCCTCATCACTGAATCTCCTCCTGAAGTACTCCTCCTTCTGGGCGTCAGTGAAGCCTCGTACTTCTGTCACCCTGTCAACACATGTAGGAGGGATCTGATTGGCCGCCGCAGGTCGGGAGGTTATCCAGACGAGAGCCGAGGGAAGCAGATTCCCCTGGATGAGGTTTGTCAGCAGCACGTTGACTGATGACCTCTGTGTGACCTCAGACACGACCTCCCTGTGGTTGAAGTCCAGAGAACGTCTGCTTTCATCCAGGCCGTCAAAGATGATCACAGGTTTACAGACAGCGAGCGTCTCTGCCGTGAGCTTCTGTAATGTTGGATGGAAAACACGGAGCAGCGTGAGAAGACTGTGCTGCTCGTCTCTCACCAGGTTCAGCTCCCTGAACGAAAGACCAACCAGCAGACACACATCTTGGTTTTCTAAACCCTCTGCCCAGTCCAGAGTGAACTTCTGCACCGAGAAGGTTTTTCCAACGCCAGCGACGCCGTTGGTCAGGACGACTCTGATGCTGCTCTGCTGGTCAGTGAAGGCTTTAAAGATGTCGTGGCACTTGATGGGAGTGTCGTGGAGGCTCTTCCTCTTGGAAGCCGTCTCAAGCTGCCTCACCTCATGTTCAGTATTAACCTCTTCACTCTGTCCCTCTGTGATGTAGAGCTCAGTGTAGATCCTGTTGAGGAGGGTTCTACTTCCTGTTTCCTCAGTTCCTTCAGTCACATGTTCACATCTCCTCCTCAGACTGATCTTATGTTGGTCTAAAACCTCCTGCAGACCCCGATCTGCTGAAAGACAAGAAACAATGTGAGAGACAGAGAATCTGAGAATCTGCTGATTGTTTTCATCAGATACAGAAAAACTAGAGAAATCAAAGCTTTTGAACTTTGTGCTTTTATAACCAAGTGAAATGTTGATGCTGTATGAAGGAACAAAATCAAACATGTGCTGTTGTCAGAAGTGAAGACATCAGCAGACACAGTGCTGCTCTGACCGGCTGTCTGAGCTCCAGCTCCTCTTCTGGATCTTTGTCCACACTGGGGACAGGAGGAGTCTCCTGAAGAACCAGACTGGTCCCAGTATGAGGTGATGCACTGTCTGCAGAACCAGTGTCCACAGCTGGTGGAGACTGGATCCTTCGGGACGTCCTGACACGAAGCACAGCGGGACGACTGCTCCTCCTCAGAAACATGACTCCTCCTCCTCCTCCTCTCTCTGTGAAGACATTTCCTGGTAAGTAAATTGTCACAGTCACAGGTCGTCATTTTGTCATGATTGATTGTCAGTTGGAAGATGACTGTTGTTCAGCATCAGAAGTCAGACTCCAGAGAAACAACGTTGGCAACTCATTGAATCTGATAATAATGGAAGCATGAGAAGCTCAGGACAAACTCAGGCTGAAGTAAAACAGGTAAAAATAGAAATACTGACATTTTTGTCCAGACTCATGAGGTCAACGTGACCTTTGACCACTGAAATCTCACCAGTTCATCTTTAAGTCCAAGTGACAAGTGAACTGAAGGAATCCCCCTACGACAGATTGGGAACTCCTGTTCAAGAGCCCGTAAACATGTTTTATGAGACCACCGTGACCTTTGACCCAAATCTAATCAGTTAACCTGAGTCTCAGAGAACATTTGTACCAAGTTTGAAGAAATCCCCTCAGGGCGTTCTCGAGATGTCCCAGTCACAAGAATGGGATGGACGGACAGAGCCTGAAAACATGATGCCTCTGGCTACTGGGTGTCACAGAGTAAATGGTCTGTAAATGGTCTCAAGTGCTTTGAGGGACAAATATCATCCATTTGGTTTTCATGTACTTGTACAAAGTTGCAGGATTAGATATCATAAAGGCCGTTAAGAAAATGTAACTGGAGGATAAAACTGTGTCGTCGGCATTAAAGTGAGAAAGACTTTTATACTTTTGATGGATCGAGAAGTCGCAGGTGCAGTAAAATAAAAGTCGTCCTAGAACTGAACCTTGATGTTACAACAATCGATGTGAGCAGAGGATGAAAAACAGTTTTCTATTCCAACTGAAACTCAGTAAGAAGTGAAACATTTCAACACTGGACCGTGAAGAACAACTCCGACCTCCAGGTGTTTTACAAAATGTCAGGACTGTGTCAAAAGCTGCTTTTTACAGACATAAATAATCATAAATAATATGAATAAAGTTTATCTTCATTACTATAGAAACAAGAAGCAGCTGATCCACTGGATCTGGAACTAACAGGTGACAGTGTTTTCCAACATCCGGTCTGTCGTCATTGATTTATTATTTTCTTCTGATCAACTAATGATTATCGATTCTTATTCAATACAAAAGAAGAGTTCCATGTTTGTATGCCTCTGCTGACCAGAGAAGTTTCTGTCGACTGGTCAGAATCTTTAGAAATTGCTGGCAGCTTCTTGAAGTTCAGATGAAAAATGGATTCTCTCCTCTATCAAGGCTCATTTTCCATCTTTGCTGCAGTAAAAAAGAATCTGGACGACTTCCATTGGAGGGTTTCATGTCCCACTGGGAGGAGCCCACACGTCATTGGAGGGATTATTTACCCATCAAGCCTAGGGGGAGCCACTGAGAGACAGTGGACAGTTTGGAGGTTCACAGGTTTGTTTCCTTACTTTGTGTCTGAGGGTCCAGGTTCATTACTGAAGTTTAGAGGAATTTCTTTGGACTGGTTACTCTTCAGAGACACACAGCTGAACTCTGGAGACTCTGCTCTCAGTCTGTGGTCCTCACCTCTGCAAACACAAACATGTTTTTATTCAGAATCATTCACTGATTCATTCTCTGAGGATTCAGTTTGGAGGTTCACATGTTTGTAGCAGGTCTCTTACTTTGTGTGTGAGGGTCCAGGTTCAATACTGAAGTTTATAGGATGTCTTTTGGACCGGTCACTCTTCAGAGACACACAGCTGAACTCTGGAGACTCTGCTCTGTCCTCTTCCTCCACATAAACACTCATCTTCAGTCTGAGAGGAAAAACACTGTGAGCTCCCAGGAATCAGGACAAACAAGTCTGTTAAAGAACCTCACCCAAGAATACGACCCACACACGTATCAACTTGTTTTTCTTGCAGTCTCTGTGTGTGGAAAGAAATCGGTCTCGACTGTTCTCGTCTCTACAGTCCAGAGTAGAAAACTGACTCTGAGTTTGAAGAATTGAACCTTGATGTTACAGCAATTAATGGGAGCAGAGGATGAAAAACAGTTTTCTATTCCAACTGAAAAGGTTCAGTCTCTCAGTAAGGAAGCGAATCATTTCAACACTGGACCCTGAAGACCAAGTCCCACACAAGACCCAGAGTGAATAGATAGAAGGACATTATGATGCTCCTTGAACAGAGCAGATTCTAATGTGCTGAGCCACAAACCGTCTGTTAAAGATGATAAAAGAGAAACCTGGAGAAGTTCTAATGGTCACTGGGATATACGGTTGTTTCTTTAGATGAGTGGATGGTGCAACTTGCTTCTCTGTCAGACCTTGATGCAGAATGACTCAGTGTGTTGAGTACATGTCATTTACATTGTGAACCTACACAGAGTCGATGAATGTGACCTCTGGTAGCTCCCCGATTCCTTCAAATACGTCTAATGACTGAATCTTCTTCACCTCGTTTACCGGGCTATTTCCTGTTATAAGCATTGACGTCAATAAAATCAACAGAGAGCAGTTTGGAGGTTGACGGGTTTGTGGTCTGTTACTTTATGTGTGAGATGTAAGTATAGCAACAGTGATGTGTTTTAAATATATATATATATAATATAATATATATTTTTACACCTGCCTCACTAAAGATCAACTGTCCGATCAGCTGGGGCCACACAGCTCTTCTTCCCCCTTTGTACAAAATGAATATGTGGTTTTCTGAGATCATTTTACAAGAACAAATTGACCTCAGTGGTCGGCATGAACACACCAACATGAAAACATATTTAGAGCTACAAGAGAGACCTCAAGAAAATAAACAGAGTCCACAGTTTGGAGGTTCACATGTTTGTAGCAGGTCTCTTACTTTGTGTGTGAGGGTCCAGGTTCAATACTGAAGTTTAGAGGAATTCCTTTGGACTGGTTACTCTTCAGAGACACACAGCTGAACTCTGGAGACTCTGCTCTGTCCTCTTCCTCCACATAAACACTCATCTTCAGTCTGAGAGGAAAAACACTGTGAGCTCAAACACACACACAATGAAGCCAGGTACGTAAATTCAATGTTTCTTGAAATATAAGTCAACCTCCTACACTGTCTCCCTGTTGTCACGGTAACCTGAGACAGTTTTAGGTTGAATGTGTTGGACTCAGCTGATCACAGCTTGAGTCAAACTGTTGATTGACAGAAGTTCATCCTGACTCTTCTTCTCTCGACAGTCCACGTGTAGAAAAACTGACTCAGAGTCAGTGACAGTAAAATAATATTCATGAATAATATGAATGTTGCTGAACACTCACCAGCTTCAGACTTCACGTTTCCTCCTTCTGCTCCTCACAGTTTAAACTAAGTCTGAACACTTTCACTTTCACTGGCTCCTCCTCCTCTCTGCAGGTACTGGAAATCACATGACCCTGTGTGTGTGTGTGTGTGTGTGTGTGTGTGTGTGTGTGTGTGTGTGTTCAAATAAAATCTGCTGTTTATAACTTAACTAATGTAACTTTTTACAGACATTAATAATAATAAATAATATAAATAAAGTTTATCTTCATTACTATAGAAACAAGAAGCAGCTGATCCACTGGATCTTTAGAAAATGTTGGCAGCTTATTGAAGTTCAGATGAAAAATGGATTCTCTTCTCTATCAAGGCTCATTTTTGATCTTTGCTGCAGTAAAAAAGGATCTGGACAAACAAGTCTGTTCAAGACACACACACACACACACACACACACACACAGAGAGAGATAGAGGACAGAAATCCGTCCGACTCTTCTTCTCTCGACAGTTCAGAGTAGAAAACTGACTCAGAGTCAGTGACAGTAAAGATATATTCAACATATTGTTGTGTTCACACTCACCAGATTCAGCACTTTGTTTTCACCGTCTGCGTCATGTACTTAAAATGGAGTCTGAGCTTCAGTTTGGACTTTGAGCTGCTCCTCCTTTCTGCATTTACAGGAAATCACACGTCAGTCTCTCTGTGGGGGGAGGGGACACACACACACACACACACACATGTTAGATAGATAGATAGATTACTTTATTCAGCCCCGGAGGGAAATTAAGTCGTCATAGCAGCCGGTATATTTGAATACAATAAAATACAATACAATAGAATAAAATAAAATATTGAGGTAGAAAGAATAAAAACAGAAACACAAGATGAATAGGTAGATAAGATAACGTGCAGTGGCAATATGATGGTAATGTTATTGTTAGACAGTATATAAAAATAGTAGTACAGTATATATATATATATATATATATATATATATATATAGTATACAATATAACATAATATATATTTATATAGATAGTTATTATATTGGTATAATTACTATCTAATCCAATATAATAGCAGTATATAGTAATAATAGCAGCAACACTATATATAATAATAATAATAGTAATAGTAGTAGTAATAATATAATAATAATAACATGTACACATGTATAAATATGTGTATATAGACTTATATATACGAGGAATATACAGAGAATATACAGAGTATGATATAATATGATATGATATATGGTATATAGTAGGGTATAAATATAAGTACTTGACTATACAATAGATAGTATAATATACTATGAGTGTAAGAATATGTAGACAGAGTGTGCAAAAAGACAATATTATTGTATAAAAAATGATCTGTAATATCAATATGGTTTAAACTAACATATATCACAGGAGTAAATGTTCCAGTATATGGAGCGGAGTGTAGTACAGGCTACATGGTGCAAGGGTGACAGGTATATTAGTGCAGTTCTGTGATGGTGGCTCTGACAGAGGTAGATGAGTTATAGAGTCTTATTGCGGTTGGAATGAACGATTTCCTGTATCGCTCCTTAGAGCAGCGGGGTTGGATGAGCCTGTGGCTGAAGCTGCTCTTTAGCTTGTCCAGTGTTTTGTGGAGGGGGTGAGAGGGATTGTCCATGATTGCCAGCAGTTTTGCCAGCATCCTGTTCTCCACCACCTCCTCCATGGTGACGAGCTTAGAGCCAACCACAGACTCTGCTTTCCTTATGATTTTGTTCAGTCTGTTGGCGTCCTTTGTCTTGATGCCCGCACCCCAGGACACCACGGCAAAGAAGATGGTGCTCGCCACAACAGACTGATAGAACATCTGCAGCATCTTGTTGCAGACATTGAAGGACCCGAGCCTCCTCAGGAGGT